>NW_023619781.1:0-8343 GCF_014905685.2 Nematolebias whitei
AAACATGTCAATGTAACACAAGTTGTGCTACATTTGGTCCTGCAGGATGTCTCTGTCCCGCTGCTGTAATGCTCCATCCTTTCTCTTCACCACCAAGAGGAACACTCCTGCAGGGACCAAACTGAGGTACGAGGTGGACACCAGCGGGATCCTTCCCATCACCACGGAGGTCTTTAAGATGTTCCCAGACGTGAGTTCATCGTCTCTTTGTTATTGGCTGCCTCTTTCCTGCTGTTGTCTTCTCTTTAGTCACTGATGTGAGGAGTCAGATGTGCTAATCAAAAGTTCACGTGCTCAACGTTCATCTCGTGCAGGACATGCCGTACTCCAAATCACAGTTTAAAAGATGCGCTGTTATTGGAAATGGAGGCATCATCAAGAACAGCAAGTGTGGAAAGGAGATTGATTCTTCAGATTTTGTTTTCAGGTATGCACGTTTTATTGTTTCAGTATTTTTTAGGCTCTAAAATATATTTATGATTGTTCAGTGATTCAGGGTTGCAGGGGTCGGTAACACTTATATATAAGTTTGGGGACATAACGCAATACGACTTTTTTTTTTAATTGTATTGTTCTAACAACAGTAAGGACACAAACTTAGTAATGCCGACAATAACATTGATTTCATCATATTTTATTAGAAATATTGCAGATGAAACATTTTTGACATTTTACCAGTGATTTATCAAAACTTGATTTTTACTTAAGCTGCTGAGGAAGCCTGAAGTCAGAGTCCAGATTTATTTCTTAGTGGGGTTTTGTGGAAAATTGATGAAGAATTCACATTTGACTTATTTTAAACATATCTCTGAACAGCCTCAATTTGGTTTAAAGTAGGGATGCACAATATTATCGGCATTGTATTGGTATCGGCCGATATTAGCGATAAAGTTAAATATTGAACATCAGCCATTCCATCAAAATAACTCACTGATATAAAAGGCACTGTTTTTTTTAAATGTACCGTATATATTTATGTAATGTTACATCATTTTCAGTCCCCTTTTTGGCATATGCATTTGGTAGCAGGCCAAATTGACAAAGACCATGCAGTATAATGTATTTTAATTTCACAGCAGAGTAAGTAGGTCAAAGAAAAAAATGTTGGTATTGGTATCGGTTATCGGCCAAATAAGTTTTAACATGTCGGCATATCAGTCAAAAATCCAATTCGTGCATCCCTAATTTAAAGGTTTATAAAATAGCATTTTCATGAAACACTGAAATTTAGTGAGGTTACCAAGGTGAGTGTGGTATTTAAAATACAATAAATCAGTCTAAGAGGACATCACCCTTCAAACACATGAAACACTATCTGACACTGGTGTGACTCAAATTAATGTTAAGCATTCCATCCTAGTTCCCATTTCACCTGAGAAGCTGTTTAGTGCACATAGATGAGCAGAAAATATATTTTTTTCTAAATTTAATCCCCCCCCAAAAAAAGCTTTTCGGAAAATGAGCAACTCGTGGTTTTTTTTCCACACTCAGAAGAGTGTTTAAAGGTTTTTTAAAAGAAATCAGTTTTTATCACTATATGAGATAAAATCCACTGTTGTGACTGAATTTCAGCCAATTAAAGATGACTCAAACTTAAACAACATATAAGCAGCTACAGTACAAAAACATGACACCTTGTAACTGTGACTTTCCTTCTTTACATTAACGCTCCTACAAGCACCTTGCAGATCTTGGACACTGTCTACCATGGTGCATTAAGATTCATAACTGGCTGTAACTACCATCACTGCACCCTGTATTTACTGGTTAACTGGTCATCATTAACTTCACACAGACTCTCTCACTGGTACATTTTCATCTTTAAATCACTTCTTGATCTGTTGCCTTCATACATCTCCTACATGTCTCTGCGTGAGTGCAGCTACAGCGTGCGCTCTCAGGACATTATTACCTGCAGTGTCCCCTCAGTGAGGACTGGACTAGGCAAAAGGGCCTTCTCCTACTCCGCTCCCGTTTCCTGGAATATCTTGCAAAAAGATCTGAAACTCTCAACCTTGACCTCTCTAAGTGGCTTCAAACATCTGCTAAGTTCATGCCAAAAACCAATACAGACATGTTCCTGCTTTTAGTTTTCTACATCGCTTTACACTCTAGCTATTTTTGTTTCATTTTTTTAATATAATTTTCTTTCATTTATTCTTTTCAATTTATATGCTTTATTTTATGATTATCCACTGTTGTCCTCATTCTTTGTTAAAATCAGGTCTCTCTTGTAACTTAATCCTCGAGGCTCAGTGAGACTAAACTGTATAAATTAAAGTTGAATGACTGTATAGGCTGCATTAGATACTTTGCATATACTATTTGTTTTCTTGACACTTGTACCCTTTCTAGCTCTGTACGTGGAAGTAGGCTGGAAGAGTTTTCCACTGACAAAAGTAGTGCAAATAATCTTCCTCCAATAAGAGTCTCAGTAATTTGTTTTTTGTCTTCCTATAATTGCAGATACCTTTAACGAATGCTGCACAGGTTGTGCAGTGGACTAGTATTATAGTGTTTTATTTGCTCTCATGAGCTCAAATTTTAAAAAAATCTGTGTATAAGTTAGTCTATTTTGAAAAGTGAAGTCAAATGAAGGTGATAAAATGTGAATTCTAGTGGACTTTTTCATTCTTTTTTGCAGATGCAACGTTCCACCCATTAATGAGAAGTACTCAGCAGATGTCGGCACTAAAACAGATCTGGTGACAATAAATCCAAGCATCATAACTGAGAGGTAAGTCTTTAAAGGTCTGAGAGAGAGATTACATCTGTTTATTTCAATTCTTCTTGTGCGTTCTTCTTGTTTCTATTTCATGGTTCCTTACTTTTATAGATTTCAGAAGCTGGAGAAATGGCGTCGTCCATTTTATGATGTCCTTCAGAACTATGAGAACTCCTCAGTGGTGCTGCCTGCTTTCTACAACACCCGCAACACTGATGTTTCTTTCCGAGTCAAGTACATGCTGGATGATTTTGACTCCCAGCGGGGCGTGTTCTTCTTCCACCCACAGTATCTCCTAAATGTGCAGCGTTTCTGGGCGGTGCAGGGCGTCCGGGCGAAGCGGCTCAGCAGCGGCCTGATGCTCGTGACTGCTGCCTTAGAGCTGTGCGAGGAGGTCCACCTCTATGGATTCTGGGCTTTTCCCATGAACCCCTCTGGCATTTTCATCACTCACCACTACTATGACAACGTCAAGCCACGCCCCGGTTTTCATGCTATGCCCCATGAAATTTTCAACTTCATTCACATGCACACTCGTGGAATTATCAAAGTACACACGGGGCGGTGTAGGTGATCCATTAGCATTCTTTTTTTTAATTGATGAGTGTGTTTTTTTTAATAGGTCAGTTCACAAATTGTTTTGGGCAGTGCATACTTACAGACGTGAAGGGAAATAAAAGTCACCTTCTTTCAGTTCTATACATATCAGGACATAAATGTTTTTACCAGTTTCTATTGATATTTTTAATGTAACCCAAAGTGTACAAAAACATGTAGTGCTCCAAGCTTTTAAACTGCACTGAGACGCTCTGTTTTATGGGGTGCCGTTTGTAAGTTACACAGTCAAAAATTAACAGCAATATTTTGGTTTATTTAGCCTTTCATAATTAAAAAAAATTTTTTTTCAAAGTCATATTTTCACCATGTTATTCATACATTTATAGATGTCATAGTTCCCAACTAAATATTTAACTTGCAAGTTAAATATTTAGTTAGCAAACTAAATATTTAGGAGTAAATTAAATATTTAATTTCCAAGCTAAATAGTTATTTTTGAAACTAAACATTTAATTCCCAAACTAAATATTTAATTTACTAGCTAAATATTTAACTCAGACCTAAACATTTAACTTTTAAGCTAAATATTTAGCTTGTAAGTAAAATATTTAGGTCCGAGTTAAATGTATAGTTAGCAAAATAAATATTTAACTTGTAAATTTAATGTTTAGTTTGGAAAATAAATATTTAGTTTAGTAATTCAATCTTTAGCTTAGGAATTAACTGTTTAGTTTGGAAATTTAGCTTGGACAATAAATATTTAGTTTGGAAATTACATCTTTAATTTACACCTAAATATTTAGTTTACTAACTAAATATTTAACTTGCAAGTTAAGTATTTACTTTGTAAATTAAATATTTAGCTTGTAAATTAAACATTTAGTTGGGAACTATGACATTTATAAATGTATGAATAACATGGTGAAAATATTACTTTGATAAAAACAAACTATTTTTTTATGAAAGGCTAAATGAACCAAAATATTGCTGTTAATTTTTGACTGTGTAACTTTACAAACGGCACCCCATACCTTTTATGCTAGTTGAAATCACATGCAAATTACTGCCCTCCATTCCTTTCTGAAGGTCATTAGGCTCTAGCCAGGTTCACAAGGGGGATGTTTTGTAAACCAGGTTAGCGACGATCCTTTTAACCCTCAGGTGGGCGTCATTTACTTGTGATTTCAATTGGAATAAACTGAGCTCTGCGCTGCAGTTTAACGTCACACTCTTTATTTAAAGCTTCTGCAGTGAGAAGCAACGAGTCAACCGACAGAAAAGAAATCCAGCTGCCTTGTTTTTAAACTCTTACGGTTCACAATGTCCTAAATGAGGCTATTCAAACAATATTTTAGTTCATTGAGGCTTGCATGCTTTTGTATCTGCATTGCATTTCTGTCAGGTTTGGACTCAGACTGAACCATTGCAACACGTTCTGTTGTAGATGTGCATTTTTGTACACTTGAGGTTAGATCTCAATGATTTTATAACCTGGTAAAGAACTTTTTTTTTTTTAATTATGTTCTGATAATCTTGTTGGAAAGGATGAACTGTCTTCTCCATGACTGTCTTCACTCAACATGTTGACTTACTTTGATATCTCTCCTTTCTGCGGTCATACCACTGTGGTTTCTTCTGAGTTTCTGTCCACAACAATGCTTGTTTTTATTGTGAAAAGTAGTCTTCATGGTGATTTTGTTTCTGTGAAGTTTTTTAGTGGCTTTTTTGTACAGATGTGTTGTTTTTCTACTTAACTGCACAGATATTTACACTAAAACGGGCCTGCAGAGGGTGTCTTTGCTCCCTCTCTTCTTTTCTTTTCTTGGACAACCTGTGGGTGTGGCAGCTTAATGTTTGTGTCAAACAAAGCCCAAACCTTATTTCACTTAAAAAAACAAAACAAACAAAAAAAAACAAAAACCTCTAATTGTCTACTTTTGTATCCTATTTCCTACTTACCATGTTGGCAGGGTGGATATTTTAAACCACTGCTATTATGGACAGAGTTCAGCAGCCTGCTTTCTCCAATTCAAAATGACAGCTGAGAAACTTATTCATTAAGTTGGGGGTGTTGTGGTTATGGATAAAGACTGGACAATTATACAATAAAACTTTGATATCCTGTGAAACAGCACAGTGCTGCTGAGAAACCCAGCTTTTTTTTTTTTTTTTTTTGTCTTAAACCATTTTGCCTTATGAGGTATAAAAACCCTCTACATGATGTGCAATTCACTCACGTGTATTGCCTATACAAATACCTTAACATCTCATTACATGTTGCTTTGACTCTTGAATCAAAGGACGTTAAGACTTGCGAAGATGTAGAAATGTTATGTGCCCTTTCTAAGCTCACGTTTGTTGGATTTGCTCTCATTCATAACCTTGAAATGCTGTGCATGAATTTACTCTATCCTTGGCTTTGTGTGTGCCTGCTTCATCGATCAGTGGAAAACGTTTACACTTAAGCCTCTACTGATCACCGTGCTCTTGAAGATGTAGACACAAAGTTGTTTTTTTTCTCAAAAGATTTTGGATCATTGTATAGCTCTGGTTGCTTTTAGGTGCCGGGATGAAAACGGTTGCTGCCCCGTTGCTGTCGTGCATTTGTGTTTATAATATTTCACTATACTTTTAAGTGTGAAGATTCAGTTTGCAACAAAGAAAGCCTTTAGCCACTGGAATGTTGTGCAGATATAAACTAATTTTCTTGTAAAATGGAACACACTTTTTCAGTTTATGCTTAGCTGCAAACTTGTACGTTTTATACAGTGTTGAAGGAGGCTTCGCAAATAAGATTGAAACTTTCTCGTCCTTAGATCTTTCTTACAGACTCTGTATTTGCTTATGCACAAAGCAAATGTGTTAACTAATCAAATAACACCAAAAGATGATTGGCTTCATTCCAGAATTGTTTTGCATTCATCTATATATTACCAATGGCAACAGAAGGGTGGTGGTCTCCGTAATAAAAGGAGGACCTTCTTGAAGAAGTCATGATCACTCTTTATAAAGGTACTCTGTAAATAAAACTGTTTGGATTTTCTCATTTGTGTTTTCATAATTGTGTGTGCAGCAATGAAGGGAGCGAGGTTAAGGATTCGCAAAATCAAGCTCCTCATTTCTTCCATCTATAGTTCAAGGTTCTTTATTGTCATTCACATCACATGTGGTACATGAGGTGGAATGAAATTGTGTACTCAAGGTCTCAGTTACATCCAATAATAGAAAAATATAAAGTATAAAAAGAGTAATCAAGGATCTAAGATATATGCTAAACACCAATAATGTAAAATAATATGGTGTATTAAACAGCAGCCTGAACATGAGTCTGTTGTGAGCAGATGGGTATGAATACAGCAGCTTAAAGGCAAGAGATCAGCAGCATGGATAATCAGCAGCACAGATAAGATAGTTAATGAAATACTTAAAATAAGCTTTTACTGCTCAGTATTTGACATTAGCAGATTGTTTCTACCAACTAAATCAGGTTTTTATAAGAGACATGCATGGTTAATCCTTGTTTCTTAGATTATTTACAAAATTATTTAAAAATGTTTTAACTTATGCTGCAGCAATTTAATGTTTTTATTTGAGATGGACTTATACTGGATTCAGTTAGCGTTTGCAAATTTAAAAATAATTGGAACTTCAGGAGGAAATGAAGAAACAGGTAATACACAATCTGATCTACGACTAAACAATTAAAACTGGATTTATGAAGCTAACCCAGTTCGTAAAAAATGTTTATTAATTGATTATTCTGCATTTATATATAATTTCTTAGGTATTAGTGGAAACATGACTAAATGTGATTTGTGCTTTTGGATAATTTTCACTAATAAATTTGTCGATACTGCTGAGGGACTTTGAGCTACCTTTATAAAGACTTCAAACTTGACTTGATTTTAATTTAGATTCAATGTTATGCACAAACAGCTACATTTAGCTTAGAAAATGGCAGCTGGACTAGCTAAAAGTTAAGACTAAATTGGTCTCTTAAGAAGATAAGCAATAACAAATCTGGATATTCAAATTTTTTTTTTCATTCAACCTTTATTTATACAGGTTAGTTCCCATTGAGCCCCGAGGACTCATTTACAAGAGAGACCTGTTACATAAAAGCATACAAAGTAGTAGAAAAGAGAACACGAGGGTGGAGGAAGTTTAAAAAAAAATCATATCTCACACCATGTCCTGGCCCGGGGCAAAGTGTAAAAGATGCAAAAAAAGACCTCGCAACATAAACAGCAACATACAATGACATCATAATACATTTATGCATGAGGAGGTCAACAAAGGCAGTGAGTTGTCAGGAACTGCCAGAGTGTTCCAAAATTCTGATAAGTTGGTACAGTGTCTATCAGCAACACAGTTCTGATAAGGCCCACAGATGTCCTCGGGAGAGGGGGGAGGAGCAGCAGAGCAGGATTATTCACATAAACTCTGGGAGAATTTGAGATAGCTGGCCTATTCAAGGCCAAGCAGGGAAGCCAGAATTGACAACAACATACGTATGTTTTGGGACAGGCAGACTCTGCTTGAGTTTTTTACGTCTGCCTTCAAATGTTCTGCTTGTACTTCTCAATGGTGAATACAAAACAGCCAGATTTGTGGTCATTCCGCCGGGCCGTGCTTGTAGCCTTCCCCAAGGTCGAATCCTGTACACCAACGAGTTCCAGAAGATGCAAGTGACCTGCGATTCTTAGAATTCCCGTCTAGGTTATGGCTTAGCTCGAAAAGTAATTGAGTCTGGGCGCTCGAAGCACGGCACATTTCTTCACACATGGCAGGCAGCTTCAAAACTGCCAGATCTGCTGATGATGTTTTCTAAATTTGTCGGTAAGTCTGAAACCCGCCGATTCCAAAAAGCAGAAATTCCGCTATCATAATTCCAATTATGTATGTGTCTTCTACATCCTCAATGGACAATACGGTCAGACACACCATCTTCCACTGGCCCCAAGAATCCATGGTGTGTCCTGAAGTGAATGTCCATTCAGGGCATGAGGGCCCTCCATCTCCCTGTCTTCTCATCGAGAAAATTTTATCAGTTGTGTTGA
>NW_023619782.1:0-8342 GCF_014905685.2 Nematolebias whitei
TAAGGACTCCAGAAAGGGTGGATAATCTGAACTGCCGTTTGGTGCATAAGCACAAACGACAGTCAGAACCCGTCCCCCCACACGTAGGCGGAGAGAGGCCACCCTCTCATTCATGGGGGTGAACCCCAATACACAGGCACCAAGTTGGGGGGCAATTAGTACGCCCACGCCTGCTCGGCGCCTCTCACCAGGGGCAACTCCAGAGTGGAAGAGTGTCCAGCCCCTCTCAAGGAAACTGGTTCCAGAGCCCGAGCCATGCGTAGAGGTGAGTCCGACTATTTCTAGCCGGAACCTCTCAGCCTCACACACCAGCTCAGGCTCCTTCCCCACCAGTGAGGTGACATTCCACGTCCCAATAGCCAGCTTCTGTAGCCGAGGATCAGACCGCCAGGGTCCCCGCCCTCGGCCACCACCCATCCCACATTGCACCCGACCCCTTTGGCCCCTCCCACAGGTGGTGAGCCCATGGGAAGGGGGACCCACGTCTCCTCTTCGGGCTGTGCCCGGCCGAGCTCCATGGGTAAAAGCCCGGCCACCAGGCGCTCGCCCACGTGCCCCACCTCCAGGCCTGGCTCCAGAGTGGGGCCCCGGTGACCCACGTCCGGGCAAGGGAACACTAGGTCCATTTGTGTTTTTCATCATAGGGGTGTGTTTGGGCTGCACTTTGTCTGGTCCCTCACCTAGGACCTGTCTGCCATGGGTGACCCTATAGGGGCATAAAGCCCCTGACAGCATAGCTCCTAGGATCATTGGGACACTCAAACCCCTCCACCACGGTAAGGTGGCAGCCCAGGGAGGGGCTGTTACACATATTGGGTTTAAAGCAAACAAGTCCGAATTTAAGGGAATTTAACTCATCCAGATAGATTTTTAAGTGGCGATGAGGACAGATGTATGTTGTTACAGTTTGATGACAGTAGTTAACATACCCATCAGAACTGAAAGTGCAGTCCTCAGCATTCGTGCTGTTGGTAGGACTGCTAAGTATCTGCGAGTGGCGACGGTGTGGCGGAGGCTGTGCCGTTTTCTCCATCTGTCAGCTGTTTGACAGACAGCAACAAACTGTAAATCAGTAATCTCTGAGATTAGCCCGGCCCAGTCTCTGCTCAGAGCAAACAAATCATTGTTGTCTATAACAATACATAAAAAAAAAAAAACATCAAAAAGTGCTATTATTAGGTGAAAACGTAAGATCAATCCACTGAAAACTGAGATGTCTGTGTTCTATATACAGAAAGTGCCTCCCAGATGTCTTCAAATGTAGACAACTCATTTCTATTACATGCTCAATAATCCAGGTAGAAAAATCTAACAAGTCACGTCCTCTGAATGGATAAAAAAAAATTAAAAAAGTTGTTGAAACGTTTCGTCTTTTATCCAAAAGACTTTGTAAGTCTGAGGAGCTGCACTAAACTCAGTCTTATAAATAGTACACTTTCATTGTGTATCAACCAGTTTGTTGCTGAAAGCCCAAAGTAGCTGTGAAAGGAGTACCATCAACCTAACGTCCAATCGTTAGTGTCCTGATAGTTGCTTGCTATTCACAGAGGGCGGAGTGATACTAAGTTTACTAGCAATTAAAAATATATACTATTTTTAGTATTTTTTATCTCTTTATAATGTAGCTGTTTTTGTTTCATTTTTTTTAACATAAATTTTCTTCCATTTATTTTTCAATGTATATGCTTTTTATGATTGTCTACTGTTATCATCTGTGTTCTTTGTTTAGAACAGGTCTCTCTTGTAACTTGGGACCTGAAAGTCCCAGGTTCGATCCCCAGTCATTGCACATGTCGCGGTGTCTCTGAGCAGGACACCTTATCCCCAGTTGCTCCCTGGACGCTTTCAGTAGCTGCCCACTGCTCCACCTGAGTGTATCCCAGGTGCGACGGATTAAATGCAGAGCCAATTTCGCCGTTGTATGGAAACGTACAATGATGACAACTCATAACACATTATTATCATTATTATTATTGTTATTAATAATAATAATGATAATAAAGTCCTCGAGGCTCAATGCGACAAACCTGTATAAATAAAGGTTAAATGAAATAACAGCATTGTAAGAAGGTGACAGGTAGGCCTCCACCCCTGTTCAATGTACTTAATGTAATTTTAATGTAATTAGTGTCATTTGTATTACCTTTTTCTAAACTGATCCAGAGGTAGAAACTATCAGGAAACATCTTTCTTTCAGCGTGAGCTGCAGCCAGAAGCCCTGGCTCTTTAATCAACTGACAGCCAAGGAGTCAAACAATAAACTCAAATTTTACACTCAACAGCTTTTATGTGCAATCACAAGGCAGGCAGGGGTTGGGGGTTATGTGCAGAGTGTGAGTAAAAACATCCTCCGACTTGCACTAATTGTTTCAGCAGTTGTTCTGCTGTGGCTATCACCCAGACTGGCTGAAAACACAACTGAAAACAAGCATTCAAAGTTTCCACTCCGTCCATTTCCTTTAATCAAGCTGCCCTCGCTGTGACTGATTATCGGACCGGGCCGGGGCCTCGTCTCCACCCCCCGTCTATCTGTGCTGACTGCACAGTTCATGTTGAAGCCTGCTATACCATTACAAACACAAGACAGCTGACATTTACATCAACTCTCTGCACCTGATGATTATTATCATTTAATGAGACTGGAGGAGGAAGAGCAGCGTGCATCCAGGGGTGGGAATGGCCCAACAGGGATGGGTTGTGTTTTAATAAGTGTCCCTACAGCCCGGCTGGGTGTGCACTGATGAAACAAGACCAACTGGTTGTGGTTCATGGTCTTCCCATTACACATATACTTCACGGTTTGAAAGAGGAAGCGGGACACTGTTAAAACACAAAAGGTCCAGATGTGAGGCCTCTTGAAACATGTCTCCATGTTGAATGCTGACAATTTGGCCTTTAACGACCCCCAAACAGGCCTGAAGTCAATGTCAACGCCGCGTGTCACTGTGCTGGGTCCTGGAAGGCCAACTGCCTCCAAAAAGAAGCAGCGACTCTAAGAAAATATTTGGACAAATCAGGGCACATACTCTCCATTCAGCTTCATCTAGCTGAAGAATTCAGGATTTTGCAACCACTGCTAAGCTACAGTTAAAATAAGTCTCAGACACAGTTTGAGTCCACGCTCATCATCGGGCCTTTATCTATGAGGGTGTTCTTCAACAGAACTCATAAAAAAATACTGGCGCTGGGTGATGATGGTGACCATGATGTAAACATATGTGTTGGCTGGTGGAACAGTTCCTTATGACAGCAAATATTTACACCCCCCACATGCACCCAGATATGATTTAAGTAAAAAAGGCAGCTGCAAGCCACACCTTCCCCAAACTGCAGCATCTCTTTAATCCACATCTAACCACCACAAACGAACATTTCACATTTGTCCCTCAAACAACAAACTTTCTTAGACATGTAGCCAAAGAACGAACACCCCACATGAATCAGAGCATGCACTGTAGATAGTCCGTCGTTATCCAAAATGTGGCACGTGTTCTGTTTATCTCAAAATATTTGCAGCTATTTCATCATGGCAAATCTTTAATTAATCCATATGTTGTTGAAAAACCTCAAATAACCATTTATCATTATGTGATGTTTCAACTTTAAGTCAGGCAATAGAAGAGAAGCTTAATGTCTGCAACGAATCATGCATTACATTAACATAATTTAAAACAAGCACATGCAGCATTTTTTATTAAGAGTTATATGTGTGCGAGTGCTTATGATAAGCTGAAACACATTTAAATGCAGTCTACTTTGTTCACAACAACAGGCTAAACATTTCCTGTTTATAGGTTCTTTCCGTAATTATGGCGAGAATCTACAGTTCTTCTCAGCCTTTTTCAGATAACTCCCCTAAACTAGATCATATCAGTTCTTGTTCACACAGGACACAAACCTGTTGTATAATTATTTAGGAAATTTGATGCAAGTTCTTGTATTTATTTTTTTAAGCATGGTGTAGAGAATTAGTGTTTCATTCAAATAAAGCACAGAAAGTTGTACATGAGCCAGTTTTTTTTTTTAAATCATATGAAAAATCTGTCACTAATTTAATTTACTGAAGCACTTTGATTGATGAAACAATCTCTTAACTTCAGCGTGGGATTAGAATAATAATTCCAAAGTTTTATTCTGTCTTTCTTAGGGTTTTGCTCAAACTTTTCTGCTTCAACATGTCAAAACATTTAATTACCAAAGCTGCAAACAAACAGATGCAATAAACACTTCAGTGTATAAAACAACTAAACTGACAGCGTTGACAAGGCTTATAAACCAGCGTCTGCGTGCATTGTTTTTAATCTTTTCGGATTGGAGTTGTTTGGTCTTGGACCCACTCACTCTTAAGTTTTTTTTTTCTTTTTCAGAAAAAAGTGTGCAATACTTATTTTGTGCTGAAAACAGAGGTGATAACATTGAACGTTTTTTGAATTTATAACAAAATATCATATGTAAATGCAGTGGCGGCTGGTGGAATTTTCTCCAGGGGAGGCTATAAGTGTGTGGAGTGGAAATATCCATTGTTTCATCAGCCTGGATGGAGACAAAGTCTGTCCTCCTGATTTCTTCATTGATGCACTCTCTCAAAACTGACAGCCCACAATCAAGGAGTTAATTCTGAACAGTCTTAGGTGTTCCCTTAACATGTGGCAGTCTGCAGGTGCTCATGTACAACTTCATCCAGTGATGCTACAAAATCCACCAATCCTCTAAAAACACCTGGATTTTCTGAGCTTTCACTTTCATCATGGCCACACAGGGCAAGTTCAAATGCACCACAGAACTTGACACAGTCTGTTATTTTTGATAGAATATGCCTGTTTTTGTCAACCTCCTCATTGTGCTTACAGAACCCTACCCCGTAGCCTTCATCAAGCTGAGATTAAATGTTTTTTTTCCCCCCAAACATGGCTAGTCGCAGTGCATTTTCCATGTGGATCCCATATTGTTCATGCTTCTTTGCCTTTTCTAAAAAAAAATGCTTTAAATCAGTCATACCTGTCTTAATCCATACTGGGTCAGATCCTGATGTTTGAAAAAGGAGGCAGGGAAAGCAGAATAAAGCATTAGCCTCGCTACATGCAGTTAGCCAAGCCTTGTTGCTAAAGCAGGTACTGGAAAAAGACGGAGTGTACTGTCTCCTTCTGTCTTTGGACTGCTGATTAATTGTGATGTTTGGCCCACCGCAGAAGGAATGATATGCAAATCAAGCTGCATTCAGCTCTGGGCGCAGGAGAGGTGCGCCCCAGATTGGTCCTATCTCTTGTATTTAAGAGGAGCTACTGCGCATGTACAACTTTTAATGAGAGTCTATGGGCAAAGATTTTTGCACCCTAGAGCAGAAATACATCACCAATCAGACAACGGCAATGAAGGAAACAACTTTACTCAGTATTAACTATAAAGTATTTATCTTACCCAACTAAAAAAAATATATACATATATTTCAAAATATATTTTATTATGTCATTTTTATTTAATTTTTTAGGTCTTATTCAAGGTAATGGGGTGAGGCGGCACCCTTGCACCTTCTATTGGCCAGCCACCATTGCCGCAAGCCTAGAGTGTAATACTTGAATTGAGAAAAATGCTTTATCTTCTGTAGATACTTAAACTTCTGTTTTCTTCTAACAAAGTTGTAACTGAGCAGACATGTTTATTTGATCAAAAATAAATGAGTGGACCTCGGATGAGATCGGGGACAAAAGATGAGCCGCCAGTCACACAAAGGAACTTTGTGTGAAAACAGCTCTCAGAAGTATTTTTGCTATTAGGAAACATTGTGACTCCCCTCTGAAGTAAACAGTTCCCAGCTCAAAGAACATTAACAGTTGTCTCAGGAAAAAGGTTATTTTCTGAAAAACAGAACAGAGAAATATGTTAAACATTATATTTCAAATGATTTCATTATAATGATTCAAAACAATCAACATTATTCATGTTCGCATTTGTTATAATCAAATTAAACGAACTTCATTAATGATTTGTTTTTTTGTTCTTAAAAGCTTCGGGAAAATAAAGGTAAACATTAATCAGACTGTAGCTGACTTGAGTTAGTGAATGTGTGAAAAACACCAGACATTCAAGTTAAAGGTAACATTAAAAAAAACAATTCATGGTGTGTCTGGAGGACAACCCAAGGGTCAAGGGTCATAGTTGGGGGAGAGCATCTTCATGCTACAATAGTTAACTTTTGGAATTTGAATGAAGAACTTTAAGTGCAATTCAGCCGGAGTGTCAGGCCATATAACTGCAGGTAGAAGGGATTTTTATGAAATAGCATCAGCTTAAAATGTTTAAACCAGACCTGACATGCTCTGTCGTCAACACCCAAGCACAGTAGTGCCTTATGTAGTAGCAGCTGGCATGGTTTGCCTCCCAAGGAGTTCAGGTGTGATGTACCCGTTTCACACCAAAATGGGGTGGCTTGGACCCGAGAGTCAACAGAGGGTCATTTGAAATCAACAGCAAGTCCAAAATATCACTCTGTACAGATGAGGCTGAGGGTGGCAGACTTGAAACAGGCCTGGCACCTTTGGTTGATGAGTGATGGAGGGCAATAAGCAGTCCCTTGCTGACCTCAAAGCCATCAAGTCTTGCAATGAAGTGTTTTTCTGTAATTATTCATTCTAGTTGGCTTTAACAAAAACTGTGTCTATTCAAACTTTTAATTTGGTCCAGGTGTGAAACAAAGATGGACAATAAACAACACATATCAGGATGAGGAGAAGGCAGACCATTGAACGTGTCTCACTTTTTTATGAGTCTTATCTCCAAGAAGATGCTTTGGGATTCTCAGACTGTTTATAGACTCCCTTCTGACGTGAAGGCTCTTCAGCCCAAGACCTTTGCACCATTGTGTCACTTACAGTGGGTTATTTTCTGGAAAACAAAGCAATGAGACAATTTTTTTTTTAAAGAAATTGCAATAGTTCATGTTACCATGTGAAATGTGATCAATTATTTTCTAGCTTTAAAGAAGTTAAGATGAGGTATTCTAGCACAGTGAATGTGCAGGAAGACATTCAGGTCAAAGCTAGTGATATTCGTTCAGGGAAGTTTTGACAGATGACCTCAAGTTCAGAGGTCATCAGGACCAGTGGCGGCTGTTGGATTTCTGTTCGGGGGGGGGGTTAACTCCAAACTAGACAAGCACGCACGCATGCACGCACGCACACACACACACACACATATATATATGGGTGCTAGACTTCTTAACAAATAGACCACAGTCAGTGAGGATCCACAACTTCTCCTCCACCATAACTCTCAGCACTGGCTCCCCTCAGAGCTGTGTGCTGAGCCCTCTTATGTTCACTCTGCTCATGTATGACTGTGAACCTACCCATCCAGGCTGCCATATTGTAAAGTTTGCAGACGATACAGCGGTGGTTGGATGTATCAAAAACAACGAGTCCAGCTACAGGCAAGAGGTGGAACACCTGGAAAGCTGGTGCAAGAACAACCTCCACATCAGTGTGAAGAAGACGAAGGAGATGGTCGTGGGCTTCAGACAAAACAAACACACCTACCCCCCTCCAGAACATAAGAGGATCTGTGATGGAAGTGGTCTCCAGCTACAAGTACTTGGGCGTGCACCTGAATGACAACCTCAACTGGGGCAACACCACCACCAGCCTGATCAAGAACGCTCATCAGAGACTCTACTTGCTCAGATGGCTGAGACGAGCTGGTCTGGGAAGCTCAGTCCTGACCTCCTTCTACAGGTGTGCAGTGGAGAGCATCTTCTGCAGAAACAAAAGCTTTGCAGAGAGTAGTGAAGGCTGCACAGTAATCTGTCGGAGTCAGCCTCCCCACAATCACAGACATCTACACCTCCAAATGCAGGACGAGGGCCACTTGCGTCATGAAGGACCCCACTCACCCAGCACACACACTTTTTGCCTTGTGCCCCTCAGGAAGGAGGTTGAGGAGCATTAAGTGTAGCACCTCTAGACTGAGGAACAGCTTCTACCCTGAGGCTGTTAGACTCATGAATCTCTAACCAGGACATCCATCCATCCATTTTCTTCCGCTTATCCGGGGTCAGGTCGCGGGGGTAGCAGCCTAAGTAGGGAGGCCCAGACTTCCCTCTCCCCAGCCACTTGGGCCAGCTCTTCCGGGGGAATCCCAAGGCGTTCCCAGGCCAGCCGAGAAACATAGTCCCTCCAGTGTGTCCTGGGTCTTCCTCTGGGCCTCCTTCCGGTGGGACGTGTCCGAAACACCTCACCAGGGAGGCATCCAGAAGGCATCCTAAACAGATGCCCGAGCCACCTCAACTGGCTCCTCTCGACATGGAGAAGCAGCGGCTCTACTCCGAGTCCCTCCCGGATGATCGAGCT
>NW_023619783.1:0-8338 GCF_014905685.2 Nematolebias whitei
GGGGTGGGTGTAATATTTCTTCTGGGGTGGGGACGGGGTGGATGTCCTTGGGGGTGGCCTGGGACTGTGCATGGCTGACTGGCTGGCCCCTTTCCTGTGGTGGGGACTCGCTCCCGGTGCTTCCTGGCTCTGTCTGCGGTTGGGCGGGCGCTCTTGGCCGGGTCGTCCTGGTGGGGTTTGGCTTCATATGGTGGCGGGCTGACTGCGGTTTGTGGGGGTCCTGGCGGCCCTCGGGTGTGTGGGCTGCTGGTACTGCTTCTGGCGGCCCTCGGGGCTCTGTCCCTCTCTAGTCTGGAGCTCAGCGGGCCTGGTGGTCGGTCCAGATGGAGAGGTGTCTTGGCCTCAATCCCTGGGTGGACCTTGGGGAACTGGGGGGGGGGGGCTGTTGGGTCAGTGGGGGAGCTGACTCCCTGTGGGAGCATTTGCTCTCACAGTTATATTTCTCCCCATCCCTCACCATGCACCTCCACCCTCTTCATTTCAATTCCACATATTTAGGGTTGTTTGGGCTCGGGTGTGCTGCAACAATTTTACATCTCTGTTGACCATAGCCACCTGGGACTCAATTTTATTGTACACCTTAGACATTCATTCATAACATCCTCATGGCATTCACATATAGGAACTTGAGGTGGGCACATGGCTTGGCTATGGGTGGTGGGATGACCTTACTCTCACCCCCGGTGCCTGTGCTCACTTACAACGGTTGCATTTAGACACTAGGATTTGAATAGAGTTGGGGTGGAGGGGAAACTGGCATCATGCCAGCCTTTGCTCCTTCTTCTTTCCTTTTTAATGGCACTATACAACAACACACTTCAACAGCACATATAGGGACGGGGGTGTATGTGTCGGGGTCTTATTCTTTTTTTTTTTTCCCTCACCCCCCTAGTTCCCTAACTGCCATTCCGGGGGTGGGGTCCGGGAGAAGGGCAGGCCGTCGGGTGTTGACCAGGACTATGTGGGGGTTCGGGGTCTGGGGGATTGCCGTGGGCGGTGCTGGCACTGTGCTCTCCCTGGGGTTGTTTGGACCCCCTGAGCTTGGCTCTTGGGTGCCATGGTTGGCCCGCTGGCTGGGGTGGCTGCCGGGGCCTGGCGGGCGGTCGGCTGGGGGCGCATGCTTGGTTGCTGGCGGTGTGTGGGGGTGGTCGGTGGCGTGACCTCTTCGTGCCGGGGGGTGTCCTGTCAGCTGGGCGTGGCCTGGGCCGGGTCTGGGATATTGGCTCCTCTCTGCTTGAGAATGAAGGGGTCTACCTCCTGGGTTTGGGCATGGGCTGCCCCCTGTAGAGGGCGGGTACATGTCTTGGACCTGGGGGGTATAGAGTGTGTATCGGGAATAAGAATGAAATGTATCGTTATTGTATGTCTTTGAGTGAGTGAGTGTGAGAATGAGGCTGGGACTGTGTGATTGTGTCTGTGTATGAATGGGTATTTGTTAGACCGAGACTCGGACTGCCCCCTCTTTGATACAACTGGGGGGGCTTGGCATCGCGCCCCTATCGCGCGGCCCCCTGGTGGGGTGTGCCCTTGCCTGCCGGTGCGCTTGGGGCCCTTGGAGTCAGGAGCTGGGCGCTTGGGCGTGTGTCGGCTCGGCCTGGTGTCTGCCTGGTGGGGCTCGGGTCCTCTGGCCCTGTCAGGCCTTGGCCTGGGTGGTGTGAGTCCTCGGTGCCTGGGCCTCGGTGCCCGGGCCTGGACCTGCATCTGTGCGGCGGGTTCCGGCAGGGGCCTATGAGTTTGTTGCTGTTGGCCCCGGGGGGGTCACTGTATGGGGTCGCTGGTGGGGATCTTCCGGTTCTCCCCTGTGGTCCGATCTGGCGGGTGGGTGAGTGGTTCGTCCTGTGTGGGTGGCCCTGGGGGCTCTGCGGTCAGGGTCCCTCCTGGGGTCTTGGGCTCTGGTCCCCCCTTTTTCGTCTGCCTCTGGTCTTGGGGGTCGGGTCTCTGCTGCTTCACAGTTACTATTAAATGTTCTATTAGAGAAGCCTTATACACTTATGCATGCTCACAACCACACACAAATAGAAGCAGGAATGCTTATGTAGGCTTTATATGTAGATATATAGATATGTATATGAATGTATATTCATGTGTATGTATGTATGTATATAGGCGTAGGTATGGGTATATATATTTATGGAAACTTACTGCAAAGCCATGAATATTTTAAGTTCTTTCTACATTTGTATTTTGTTGCTGTGTTTTGTCATGTTCTTTGCAGGTGAACAGACAGTGGCCGGGTGTTTTGCCGTGTGCTCTTTGTGTATATTTCTTATATTTTGGTGTCTTACTTTGTCTTTTCTTTCTTTCTACCCTATTAAAAAAAAAAACTACACTAGATAATCACTAGAATAAATATTTCATAATAATGGTGTGGAGAGGATGGCTGTTAGGGAAGAAGGGAGGCCATCTAAAGAAAAAACAAAACAAAACAAGTACACACAGTAAGTACACACAATAAGCACACACAATAAGTACACACAATAAGTACACACAATAAGTACACACAATAAGTACAATCAATACGTACACTCAATAAGTACACACAGTAAGTACACACAATAAGTACACACAATAAGTACACAGTGGCAGTAGTCACAGTGTGTGTGTCTCTTTAAGAGAGCAGCAGTGAGAAAGCGTAGCTCTCTGAACATCAAACGCTGCCATCTTGGCCTCCAAACACCAAACCTCTTCCAGCATGTGCACGGCGGTGCTTCTCTTTCCCTGGACACTTTTGTTCAGCGTGTTCAAGTGACTCGTCTTCTCCACCATGAAGTGCAACTTTTCCAGCTCATCTAGATCTCCCAGACCTTTGCTGTCCAACAAGGTCTTCACATGGTCCAGACCAGCAGTGAAGCACTTCAGCACCTCCCCTCTGGACAGACTCCGCACTTTGCCCCCATCCTCATTCGCCCCACCCTGGGCCCATGAGCAAGGCCCTTAACCCCCATCTGCTCCCTAAACAGGTCTCTCTTGAAAATGAGTTCTCGTGGCTCAATGAGACTACCTGTATAAATAAAGGCTAAATGTAAAAAAAAAAAAAATTCAATGTTTTCTTTAAATGATTGGACTTTATAGCTCATTAAATGTAATTATCAGTGTGTTGTAAAACGTGCACTTTATGACAGATGTCATGTGACTCAGATCAAAGTCAAGTTTTTTGGACTAACAGAATCTTTAAAGTGGATTCAAAGTGACAGAAGTTCAGTGTGAGGAGGAAGATCTGCAGTTGGATCCTCTTCAGACTCCCTGAAACTCCTGCTGGATCTCAGCACGTTTGATCCACAGGAAGAACCTCTTGTGGTTCTGAAAAGTCCTCCAGCTTCAGAACAGAACTTCTCCCAGTTTGTGCTGAACTCATCCAAAGCTAACCAGCATGCTAACGTTAGCCACAGCAGAGCTGAACTTTAGCTGCTGAGTGTTTTCTTCAGCTGTTTTCTCTCCTTTCTGTTCACAGGTTCAGTGTGTTTGCTGTGAGACAGATTAAATTAGATTAGCAGTGAGATTATTTACCACAACCGCAGCCTCTCAAGCCCCGAGGGGTTTCCATGAAGTCCCTGCTGGAAAACAACGTGCACAAATAAGATGGAGAGTTTCTCAGCAACTACAAACTCTGCTTCAATGATGTTGGTGTGAACATGAAGAGAACATCTGGGAGAGTTCATCAGAAGTGTGAGCATCACAACAGCTGCTGATGTTTCACAGAAAATGAGGATGGAACAGAGAAAAAAAAGGAGTTTTTATTCCCTCGCCTGAACTTTATTTGATTTACAGAGTAAATAACTCCTTTGAAAATATGATGAAGAAGGTTCAAATTCTTGGAAAACACAAATCCACATGTGGACATTACCTGTGCAAAGATTCCTGCTGCTGGAATCAACTAGAGCAACTTCCAGATCTTTTAGTAAAGAAATAGCTCGGAGTTCTGCTGTTTGGCACAGGACGGCACAGTTCAGCACAGTTTGGAACCATCTGTGAAAGTTGAGGCTTTTTATCATTTAAACTTCATCAATGAATGAACTTCATTTAGCGCCTGGATCATGTTCTGTGGACGTTTGAAGCCGGGGTGCAGACAGACACGGGGAACTCAGAGGTCCAAGAAGAAAATAGATTGATCTGATCCAAACAAAAAGTTGACGTGGCAGCAGAACTTAGAAGAAGAAGAAGAGCTCAGGAAGACATGGAGGGACAGAACATGAATGGCTGCAGGAAGCACAATCCACGGATGAGGGACAAACAAAATGTGACATTATTTAAAGGGACACTAACACCTGGGGAGAGACGATGAGGAGCAGGAGCGACTACATGAGGAGAAAACACAGAGACAGATGGAAACAGAAGAAAAACACTGAGAGAAAAGTAAAAAGTGTGAACTTGTGTCTCTTTGAGGTGTTTTGAAGCATCAGACTGTTTCTAACAGCCGGTGTTTGTGGACGTGAACATTCATCTGAAGCTGCTGCTCTCTCAACCTTAAAGCAGACCAGTAGCTCAGGCCCACATCATAAAAAGTGTGAGCTGGAAAACCTGAAACCTGTGAATCCTGCCTAACAATGTAAGAAGCTTCTGCTGGAACCTGAGAGTAGTCAGGGTTTCAACATCCCTCTGAGGACCGTTTTCAGGGAAACATGGAAGTTGAAAAGTTTTGGAGAGATCCCACTCCTCCCTCTTAATGGTTCTTTATCTAGACAGCAAAAACTAATTGAAGTGAAACAATGAAATGTCATGGGTCTTACAGAATTGAATCTAAATTGATTCTTGATGTAAAAACACTACTAATGATGGTGGTCACTAAATGTTTGTTCAACTGTCATCTAAAGGTCCGTTTCAGGTCCATTTCTGGTTGATTTATGGAGCATTTGAACACATGTAAACTAACAATTTGGACTTGTAGCAGGTGTAGGGGAACACCGCCTCAACTTAAACAGATATCATTCATGTGTTTGTGTTTTAAACTGTTAAAATAAGATGCATTTATTCCCTTGGGAACAAACAGACTTTATTTTACTGGTGTTAAACTCAGCTTACAAACTACTTAGTGGCCACTAATCTAATGTACTGAAAACTGTCATTGTGTTAACTTCACTGCCAATATGACCTCATTTCCCACAAAACGGACAGATCGTCTTAATGAGAGCTATGGTTCATTTTGGCTTTGAAGTGAAACACCTGCTGAGGAGTTTACTCCCAGGATTTTCCCATGGAGATAACAGTTTTAAAAGAATCCTTTGTTTTCAGGACATTCCCTTTTAAGAGATGAACAGCGACACCTTTTTGAGGAACATTGCATGTTTGCCACAGCTTCAGAACTGAATGTTTGTTATTGAAAATGTCTGTTTAAAGTAACCTCTCTAAGATAATCATGTCTATTTTTCTCCTTTTAAAACAAGTGTGACTTTTTAAAGGCAGACAGAGAAAATTGACTGTTATTTTATATAAAATAACATGACAGAGTTAGAACCATCCCACATCCGGGGGCGGGGGGGGGGGGGGGGGTCCAAAGTCAGTCTGTAACAGACAGACAGTTAAGTCTCAAACACTTCTTCTACACCACTTCTACATAACACTTCACCGCTCTCCCTACATGAAAAAACTTCAAGCAAAACTCCAGAGAAAGACGCATCCTCCAAGTGAGATATCCTAGGAAGGACGGGAACGGGAGAGAAGCACCCTTGTCTGCAAACGTCTCAGGACGAGAGAAACCTGACCGAACCAGAGACATCGCCGCAGATTGGTAAATCCCAGCTGACTTCAGAGCCAGTGGCCGGAACTTCGTCCCTCCAACGGTGATCGGTGATTTTTGAGGACACAATCTATGATTCAACTATTCAAGATGGCGCCCGAGCTGGTGGCTTGCCGTTCACCTCTCTCCACTCTGTTTGTTTTTTTGCTATTTTTATCATTCTTCCTCAATAACATCAACTCACTGCTGGTGTATGATCGTGAGCAACTTCTAAATCTACAATTTTCCACAAAATATCTCGCCTCGTACGATCATTTCTACCGAGGTTCTGGGCCCCCACCTCCACTGCTCGGGAGCGTCCCTGCTTACCTTCGCCGTGATGTTTTCCTGCCTGCACGGAAACATCGCTCCCGCCGCCGCGGGAGACGTGCTGGCCGCCTCGTGAGGCTCAAAGCGAGCCTCGCTCGCTCCTCAGCAACAGCTGACCACCGGACTGAGGATCCTCTACCTGGATGTCTCGCGGAGTCCTGCCCGCTGAAGAACGTGGGGTCGGAGGTGTGCAGCGGGCGCGCGCTCAGCTGCGAAGTTTCCGACAGTCTCCAGCTGATCGAGGTCTGCCTGGGTTCTTCATCTGCACCATCTCCTGCCACCCGATCGGTCTGTCCCAACGACCCTGCTGTGTCCGGCGGCTCTCGGACTCCGGCTGTTTGTCCCAGACCGCGCAGCGGGCGCGCGCCCAGCTGCGGTGGGTCCGAAAGTCTCCAGCTGATCGGGGCCTGCCCTGGTCCATCGGCTGCACCATCTACTGCTGTCCCGTCGGAGTGTACCAACGACCCTGCTGTGTCCGGCGGCTCTCGGATTCAGGCTCTTCATTCTGGACTTCGCGGCGGACGCGCGTGAAGCTGCGCTTCCTCTGGCCGGAGGAGGCGAAGGCCCGACGTAAACAACCTGAGGCCGCTGATCAGCGTCCTCCCCTCAACTTTTCCCCCAGCTGCTGGCCTAACGAGGTTTGCTCTCCTCAATGTGAGATCTTTATCAACCAAAACTTTTATAATGAATGACTTCTTCTGCTCCAATAACCTGGACTTCTTGTTTCTGACGGAGACCTGGCTTCCTCCTGGTGAGTCAAGCGTTTTTACTGAACTTGTGCCTGCAGACTGTACTTTTCTTAACTGCCCGAGGCCATCTGGAAGAGGTGGAGGAGTTTTAGCTCTTTTTAAGAAAATTTGGAAATGCAGACTGCTTCTGACAGCAGCTTTTGAGACCTTTGAGCTGCTGCATTTTGAACTGGGCCGCTCCAACCCCATCCTGGTTGCTGCTCTTTACAGACCCCCCAAATCATCAACAGGCTTCATCAATGAACTGTCTGACTTTCTCACTGGAATACTGTTAAAATACGACCGTGTGCTGATTCTAGGGGACTTCAATATACACGTCTGTTGCCCTGAGAAGCCTTTGGTGCAGGACTTTCTAAATCTGATCCACTCTTTAAACCTGGTGCAAAATGTTGTTGGCCCCACGCATCAGCAGGGGCACACTCTCGATATTGTTTTGTCTTATGGTGTATCTGTGTTAAATCTGGAAATTGGGGATGCTATCATATCCGATCACAAACCCATCTCATTTGAAATCTCTCTTGCTCGTGAGTCTAAATCCCCCACTCCACCTAGGACCTGTCGTGTATTTAACCCTTCAACCTCTGCTCGTTTTTCCTCTGCTTTTATCACCACTGCTGTTTCAACTCCTGAAACCTCTGCCTGTGTCAGTACTCATGAGCTGCTTAGTCACCACAATGAGACCTGCACCAAGATCTTGGATCTGGTGGCCCCACTGAAAGTCAGGAAAGCAAGGAGAACCCAGTACCCGTGGATAAACGAGACCACCAGGGCAGCGAGACGACTGTGCAGGAGAGCAGAGCGCAAATGGAAAAAGGACCAACTCCAGGTTTCTTTAATTTTGCTAAAAACCTGTTTAAAAAATTACCAAAACACCGTCAAATCAGAAAAAAACAAATACTTCTCCCAACTGATCAGTGAAAATAAAAACAACCCCCGCACCCTTTTCACAGCAGTAAATTCCCTTCTTAATGGCCCTTTGTCTGAATGCATGGAGGCCTCTGTGGACGTCTGTAACGACTTCACAAGATTCTTTGTTGGTAAGGTAGAGCTGATCAGATCTTCCATCCCCCGCTCCTCAGTCGACCCATCGGTTTTTGTCCCATGTTCAGCCACTTTCAGGAATTTCAATCCAATCACACTCCCATTGTTAAACAAAGTTGTTGGTCACATGAAACCCTCAGGCTCCCCTGCTGATCCAATCTCTCCCTCACTGTTCAAACAGGTTCTACCAGCGATTGGGCCCACTGTTCTTAATATTCTTAACAGTAACACAAAGTTTGTTTTCTCAGTCATCCAGGTATATAACAACAAAAAAGGTTGAATCATGTCATCTGGACTTCGTTTTTTTGTTAAAAAAGAAACGTTTCGCCCCTCATCCAAGAGGCTTCGTCAGTCTGAGGCCTAGCCATCTGGTATTACCCAGAAGCCACCCTGACTCTTGTGTTTCAAGCCTGCCTCAGATACCCCTGAAGTCTGGCCTTTTCACTAATGGTTTCAAAAACACAAAGTTTGTTTTCTCAGTCATCCAGGTATATAACAACAAAAA
>NW_023619784.1:0-8336 GCF_014905685.2 Nematolebias whitei
TTGTGTCAGGGTGCGTTCGGCAACTGTTTGCTAAAATCTGTCAACTCTCAGGCTGACTAATAATACAGTTATGAACAGATATGTCTGTCTTGTCGTTTGGGGAGCCGTGCTTGAACCGTGTCGCTGTGACACCTCCTGAGCTGGTGACGCTCTGGACGCTTACCCACAGCACGCATGCGACAGAGAATAAACTCAAAGCGAGAGCGTTACCTGCCCCTCTTCCTCTTTTACGTTAACAATTTATTTTTTAGTTCGTCAAAGCACAATTTTTTTTATTTTTTTAATACAGAAGTAATGTTTAATAAATGTTAGTACTCTATTCTTTGCTAACAAGTCCTCCGCTCTGGGCACATTTCACTCACAGCATGCAGCAACAAAGAGTATAAACTCAAAGCGAGAGCGACACCTGCCCCCTCTTTCTTCTTTCACGTTGAAAACATTTTTTAGTTTTATCGATTGTCAAAGCACTCTTTTTTTTTGTTTTTTCATTTGTTGTAACAACAGATGTTTAACAAATGTTAGGACTCTATTCTTTGCTAACAAAATATATTTTGTCATTAAACAACTTGTCAGGTTCTTGTGAACGCGCCACATTCCCCCTGTAATCTTTATTATTTTTTTAACCCTTCCAGAGGACATGACTTGACTTTTTTTAGATCTAAGCCTGAGTGCATGGGTCGATGTGCAATAACTGGTTGTTTTTATCTCTGCAGATGAATTCCTTCCTGTGCTTCTCCCTCTTTGCTGTTCTGATTGGGCGCAAGGAACTGTTTGTAGCGTTTGGATTTATTAACAGCCAGCCCACATTAATAGGCTTGATGATTATCTTCCAGTTCATCTTTTCTCCCTACAATGAGGTGATTGATATTCCACGTGCTTTCACGTTCATTTCTACTGTTCGGAGATGTTAAAATGTTCTCCTCTCTTTGCAGCTCCTGTCTTTCTGTCTGACAGTCCTGAGTCGCAGGTTTGAGTTCCAGGCAGATGCCTTTGCACGTGGTATGGGCAAAGCCTCGGAGCTGTACTCTGCTCTCATCAAGCTGAACAAGGACAACCTGGGCTTCCCTGTTGCCGACTGGCTGTTCTCCATGTGGCACTATTCACACCCTCCTCTTCTGGAGCGCCTCAGGGCGCTGGGCAACGCCAAGCAAGACTGACGAGGCTGGAAGGGGGAGCGGCGACCGCTGCCTCCTCAGAACGGCCTCCGCAGACCTCTCCTGGCTCTGTGATGCTCCCTGGTCTTTTTCTTCCCATCTGTATCTCACCATCTAGTTTTATATTATTTTAACCTTTACTTCACTTCCCAACGTGTTCAGTTTTGTCCCATTAGATTCTCCGTTTTTAACAAAATCGAACCGTATTGACTCAAAACAGCCTAAAACAACGTAGCCTTCACGCTGTAGAAACACCAGTTATGCACTTGTTGTGAGCAAAACATCTGGACAATGTTTGTTTAATGAGATTTCAAAGAAGTTGTCAGAGTACAATTCAGATTAGTTTACCGTAACTTAATAGTGCTCTCTTTTTTTGGACAGTATTTTACATTTTCAAACCTTATTTATTTAATTTAAAACTATACGATTTCCAAATCTTTTCTAGACTTTACTAAGAATATTAATCTGTTGTGATGCAGATATGGCATCCAGCTAGTGTTCAGACGGTCACAAGTTTTCTAGGCTTAGCATGAATCTACATCATTTGTACTCACGACAGTACTTTTTACAAACAGGTCAGATTTTAAATTGTCCTTCAAGTGCAACTTTCGTCCCTGTGAAACTAATAAGTTGTTCCAATTCAAATGTTTTTTAGAGGAGATACTTGATGACTAGGGCAAAATGTGAGTGCCTCTAATTCTCTTTTTGTTCTGATAGTGGACACATTGTGAACAGAGCAGTTCAGAAAGTTTTATTTGACGTTAAATTAGACTAGTGATTTTTATTTTCTATACAAAGTGAGGAAGTGACGTTTTATTTTAATTTTTTCCAAGGCGCTTGTGGTCAAGGCTACAACCAAGCGTGTATATATGTAACTTTAGTGATTAGCGTTAGAAAATACGATGTAAATTGTTTAAAAAAAAATGTGTTTGGAATTTTTAAGTTGACAAATTGTTTATTTTCTTGGCTGCCTGGCTAGCAAATTATTAATGGGGGATTTTGGGAAGAGGGTGTACAAGCTTTCTTTTTCAGCAGATCAGACAGAGTTGGGTTTGTTAGAGGAGGGGGTTGTATGCTTTCTTTGTTGCATTGAATAAATTCAAGAAAAAACATTTTTTTATTTTACTCATTTACTTAAATGTGAAAGTCAACAAGACTGTGATATGGCAGAGGGGCAGCTTTTATTTTAGTTATCCTTTTTCATTCATCCCTTATTTATACAGGTTAATCCCACTGAGTCACGAGGACTCGTTTACAAGAGAGACCTGATTTTAACAAATAGTGATGACATCAATGGACAATCATAAAGGATGTGTACAAATTGAGAAGAACAATTTAAAAGAAAATGGTGTTAAAAAATAAAACAAAACAGCTAGATTATAAGGCGGTGTAGAAAACTAAAAACGGGAACATGTCTGCGTTGGTTTTTCCCCAGGAACTTAACAGATGTTTGAAGCCACTTCGAGAGATCAAGGTCAAGAGCTTCAGATCTTTTTGCAAGATATTCCAGGAAACAGGAGCGGAGTAGGAGAAGACCCTTTTGCCTAGTTCAGTCCTCACTGAGGGAACACTGCAGATAATAATGTCCTGAGAGCGCACGCTGTAGCTGCACTCACGCAGAGACATGTAGGAGGAGATGTATGAAGGCAGCAGACCAAGAAGTGATTTAAAGATGAAAATGTACCAGCGAGAGAGTCTGTGTGAAGTTAATGATGTCCAGTTAACCAGTGAATACTGGGTGCAATGGTGGGTACGATAATCACAGCCAGTTATGAATCTTAGTGCACCATGATAGACAGCATCCAACATCTGCAGGGTTCTTGTAGGAGCGTTCATGTAAATAATGTCACCGTAATCAATGGAGGGAAGGAAAGTTGCAGTTACAAGGTGTTTTCTAGCGTTCAGAGTTGGACAGGATCTGTTTCTGAAAAATAAACCCAATTTTACTTTCAATTTCCTTACTAGGTTCCACGTGGAGCTTTAAAGAGAGAATTGACCAAGATACCAAAATATTTATAGGAATCAACAAACTCGATAGGAACACCATTCAAGGCTAAAATCAAGAACTGCTGGGACCAACTTCCTGTTTGAAAACAACATCCCTTTGGTTTTGTCGGCATTTAAGACAAGTTTGAGGTGGAACAAATCTGACTGGATGATGTCAAATGCAGATTTCAAAAGCTGGAAAGACTTAGCAACTGTTTTAGCTCGACAATAAACAACTGTGTCATCAGCGTAGAAATGTATGGATGCATTAGGGATGTTTTTACGTATGTAGATTGTAAAGCGAGTGGGTCCTAAGACTGAGCCTTGTGGTACACCATTGTTGACTGTTAAATAACTGGAGGAAGTACCATTATGTTGAACACATTGCCTCCGGTCTGAAAGATAGTTAGAGAACCAACCAATGGTGTGATCTGAAAAATCAATTTCTGAGAGCTTATGACACAAGATGTTATGATCCACAGTGTCAAAAGCTTTAGACAGGTCTAAGAAAAGTGCAGCACAATAATCCTTAGCATCCAGTGCTTCAACAACATCATTAAGAACCTTCAGTGAAGCAGTGGTTGTGCTGTGTTGTTTCCTGAAATCAGATTGATGTGGAGGTAAGATGTTAAATGAGTCCAGGTAATTTTTGATTTGAGAGTTTATCAGTTTTTCTAGAACCTTGGCTAAAATGCAGAGTTTAGAGATTGGTCGATAGTTGTTCAGTGAGGTGGGGTCACCTCCCTTCAGCAAAGGAAGAACAAAGGCTGTTGTCCAAGCATCTGGAGTGGAGTTTTGTCTTATGGAGAGATTGAAGATGTGGGACACAGGGACTGTGATGATATGAGCAGCCAGCCTTAAGAAATAAAGTGGAAGTTCATCTGGTCCTGCAGATTTTTTAGAGTCTAGATCTTTTAACAATTTATTATTAACTTCACTAAGTGAGAACGGTGAAAATGAAAAGATGTGGTTTACTGAAGATTGACTTGTAGGAGGGATTTGAATTTGATTTGAATCCTGTGACTTTAGTGAAGATAGAAATTGTTGCAAAAACTCCTCATGATGAAACGCATTCCTAACACGTGACATTCTGCTACGTTTTTAAGGTGATCACATTTCTGACATTAAATCTGGAGACGTTTCCAGCTCAGAGACGAAAAATAATAAAATGTTATCGAGAGGAAAAAAAAAATGGTAACGATTACAATTTAATTAATTTTTACTTGTTTTGTTTTTTTTTCATGTTCAAACAACAAAAATGTAAAGTAGCAGCAGGAATGTATCTCAACACACATTTCCTAAGAGTAATAAAACATATTACTTTAATAGTAGTAGCATGGTGTCAGAAACATTTGTAATGTGGGGGGGCACTGGTGGGGGTGTCTGGGGGTCCTCCCCCAGAACATTTTGAATAAAGTAGATGCCATTTCCTGCATTCTGGTGTATTTTAATGGGTTGTATATGTTTACCTCCATGAGCAAACATTTGAGTCAATGACTACTTTAGAGAGCACAGTGGTTTGAGTGTTCTCCCAGTAATCAAGTGGAATGGATTTGTTCATGAAGAATGTCCACGCAAGTCTGAGGTGTTCACACCCATGCTACTGGCAGGTCAGCTGGCAATCACTGGGTTGGAATGGTGCGACTTTGTCACTGACACATAACAATAACTGTTGATCGGGCGTGATGAGTCTGATCTGATGAAATCTAAACTGGACAGGTTTACACTGTAAAAAAGGAAAAGTTGGCAGAACTCAAAATTCTAAGGCAACAAACTTCAGGGCATTTTTAAGTTATGGACTTCAACTATTTAAGTTTTGCTTTTGAGTTTGCCAAACTTTGATTTCTATGTTTTTGTAACTCAACCAAAAGTTGTAGAGACTTAAAGTTTTAGGTTGTAAGAACTTTGAATCCTGAGTTTTCTAATTCATATTAAAGTAGCAGTAACTTAAAAGTGTATGTTGTACAAACTATGAATTTCATATTTGTCTAACTCTATTATAGTTTGCACATACCTAAAATTATAGATTCTGACAACTATAAATCCTGATTACTGCCAACTTAATTATGAGTTGTAGTAACTTAAATTTTAACATTGCAGCAACAAATTTATTTATCCACTCTACTTAAAGTAGGAAGTACTAGAAATTTTACACAAGTACAACTGTGAACTTTTGCCAAGTCAAAAGTAAGTTGTATTTACTTTAAAACATTTCTACCATCATTGAATTCCCAACATACCATTTAGTTCTTCATAATTTCTCAAAATATAGTGTTTACTTTCTTATTACAAAGATTTAAATTAACTTTTTTGTGGCTAAACTTACTGACATCTTTAAAATGATACACATACAGAAAATACAGCAACCAGTGAAGAGCAAAAAATCATCACCAAAGCAGCATCTACATTCAGAATGTTTATTCTTTTTAACTTTTGTCACACTCCTTGTTTTCTGAATGTGATTTTTAGCATGTTCAGTAAACAACACAATGAAAAAAACATGGAGCATAAACGTGATCTAAACAGGTACAAAACCAGTTTGTTACACAACTGCTCAACAACACTATGAGACAGGGGACGGCCCAGGAAATGGTCAAAGTACTTGGAACTTGAGATGAGTAATGGGTTGAAAGATACAGAACATTTTGACACAACTTCTACAAAACCTACTTCTGAGGTTCAGGGATGTAAAGACGTTAATATGAGGACTCAAGCAACACTTGCAGTACTGAGTTTGTATATGCTTTAGAAGTCCTCCTATTACCAAGCAGCACAATAACCAGCTGAACAACACCAGTTAAAGAACCGACATGGTGCAAGTCATCTAAAGAGGCAGACATACTGAAAGTAACTGACTTTGAGTGCCTCAATGGGACCCTTAAGATTAACTGGTTGAAATCCTGGATCAAAAATTCAGAATCAGTTTGGTATTGTGTCCCCAATTATATATTTAACAAAATAGGTCATCTAAAACTACTTCTAGCTGATTTCATTATACATGATTGCCCATCAAAACTTTGTTGATGGAAAGTAGACAGCTGAAGAGGTAGTTTAGATTTCCAAATCACATTTCAATAACAACTCAATACCTACAACTTTTTGAAATACAAATGTCAGCATTACAAACCAAATGAGATCGCCGTTTTTTAAAGGGACTGGAGCCCTCTAATTTTTAAAGCTCCATTCATAATTTCAGAATCGATTGCCTTGACAATATTGTCTTGTAAAAAAAAATATTTGGCTAGTAGCTTTACATTTAGTAATCCAGACTGCTTGAAAGCTACACAAACAGAAAACGTTGGCTGAATGCAGAGGTGTGCTCCCTGCTGGAAGCCAGGCACACTGCCTTCAGGTCTGGAAGTTCAGAGAAGCTGAGTAGAAGAAGGAAAGAGCTGGATGTTGGTATTAAGAGGGCCAAGGCCACATTTGCACAGAGGATCCAGGGTCAATTCATCTCACAAGACCCTCGGAGCATGTGGAGGGGCATTAAGTGTATAACAGATTATAAAGGCAGGAGCGAACAATGCCCCAAAGACCCATCACTGCCTGATGCCCTCAACAAGTTCTATGCACGCTCTGAAGACCCGAACAGACCACCCAGCACCAGACTCACCTCACCACCGGATGAAGAGCTTCTCAGCGTGACCTCAGCAGAAGTAAGGAGCATTTTCAGGAGGATTAATCCGCACAAAGCAACCGGCCCAGACAACATCCCCGGGAAAGTGTTGAAAGAATGTGCCAATCAGCTCTGCGAGGTGCTGGCAGACATCTTTAACGCCTCTCTCACCCTGGAAACAGTTCCCACCTGCTGAAGACTGCCACCATCATCCCAGTCCCAAAGAACTATACAGTGACTGGTCTGAATAACTATCAGCCAGTGGCCCTCACCCCAATAGTCGCTAAATGTTTCGAAAGACTGGTCATGACCCACATCAAAACAACCATCAACATCAGCGAGGACCCTCATCAGTATGCATACTGTGAGAACCGATCAACAGAGGATGCCATCTCCTTTGTTGTCCACACTGCGCTAAACCACCTGGAGAAGAAAGACTCTTACGTCCGTATGCTCTTTGTGGACTTCACGTCTGCCTTCAACACCATGAGCCCCCAAACCCTGATAGACAAACTACTCACACTAGGACTAAGCCCCTCCATTTGCAACCGGGTCCTAGACTTCTTAACAAACAGACTGCAGTCAGTGAGGATCCACAACTTCTCCTCCTCCACCATAACCCTCAGCACTGGCTCTCCTCAGGGCTGTGTACTGAGCCCTCTCCCATTCACTCTGCTCACGTATGATTGTGCAGCTGCCCATCCAGGCTGTCACATTGTAAAGTTTGCAGATGATACAGCGGTGGTGGGATGCATCACAAACAATGATGAGTCCAGCTACAGGCAGGAGGTGGAACACCTGGAGAGCTGGTGCAAAGAGAATAACTTTCACATCAATGTGAAGAACACAAAGGAGATGATTGTGGACTTCAGAAGGAACAAACTCACACACCCCCTGAACATAAGAAGATCTGCGGTGGAAGTGGTCTCCAGCTACTAGTACTTGGGTGTTCACATGAATGACAACCTCAGCTGGAGCAACAACACCACCAGCCTGATCAAGAAAGCTCATCAGAGACTCTTCTTCCTCAGGCGGCTGAGACGAGCTGGACTGGGAAGCTCAGTCCTCACCTCCTTCTACAGGTGTGCAGTGGAGAGCATCCTGTGCTCCAGCATCAACGTGTGGCATGGAGGCTGCACAGCTGCAGAAAGAAAAGCTTTGCAGAGAGTGGTGAAGGCTGCAAAGAAGACTGTTGGAATCAGTCTCCCCACCATCACAGACATCTACACCTCCAGATGCAGGAAGAGAGCCACCTGCATCATGAAGGACCCCACTCACCCAGCACACACACTTTTTGCCCCGCTCCCCTCAGGAAGGTTGAGGAGCATTAAATGTAGAACCACTAGACTGAGGAACAGCTTCTACCCTGAGGCTGTTAGACTCATGAATCTCTAACCAGAATAATCACTGTGAAAAACCATATCATGTTGCTGCTGATCTGTTTCATGTTGCTGCTGATCTGTTTCAATGTTGATGTGTTCATTCGTGCTCATCTGCTCACACAGACTCATGTTCTTGTTTGTGCTGATGTTCGATGTTTTTATGTTATTGGTGCTTAGTGTATATTTAGTTGATGTTTT
>NW_023619785.1:0-5000 GCF_014905685.2 Nematolebias whitei
TCTCTCTCTCTCTCTCTCTCTCTCTCTCTCTCTCTCTCTCTCTCTCATTTTTACTGTAGTTTATCATTGCCATTGTTTACTGTTGTGTCTGGAGCAGGTCTCTTGTAAATGAGTCCTTGTGGCTCCATGAAGCCAACCTGTATAAATAAAATGTTGAATAAATCATTATGTATATCTATATATTCATTCAACCTTTATTGATACAGGTTAGTTCCATTGAGCCAATAGGACTCATTTACAAGAGAGACCTGGATTTTAACAAAGAGTGATGACAACAGTGGATAACAAACTGTTTTTAATTGTAAAACAAACAAACAATTAAAAAAACTTAAATTTGTCTGAATCATTTGTGAATGTGTATTGTTGTTGTTATCACTGTCTTATTATCTTGTGCTCTGGTCCAGTGTCTTCATGGACGATGTGTGTGAGGGTGGACATGTTCGGAGGTTGCTGTGTTGAAGCTCCATGGATCAGCCTCTCTGCAGCTCTCAGAACCTTCACTGAGCCTTGAGAGAATCACTGAGCTGCTCTTGTTCTTCACAGTTAGAAGGTGGGAGCTCTCGTCAAATGATGATCTCCAGCATCATCTTGTTCATGCCAGGCTTTTCATCCACTGACCACAGCCACCTGGAAACATCAGGGGGACCAGTAGCTGTTTAACACATCTGGAAGGAAACCAGTGAGATTTTAATATGATCATTATGATATGATGTTATGTGGGGGAGTGGTGGAGCAGAGGTTAAAAGATGGGCCTGTGATCGGAAAGTCGCAGGTTCAACTCCCGGTACCGTCAACATCAAAATGTGGGTGGAAAAAGGTGAAACACCCACACCTGCCTCCACCCTCATTGGCCTCACCCTGGTCCCCTGAGCAAGGCCCTTAACCCCCACCATGGGCTCCTAAACAGGTCTCTCTTTAAAATGAGTTCTCTTGACTCAGTGAGACTACCTGGATAAATAAAGGCTAAATGAAAAAAATAAAAGTTTAAAATAGAAATACTCACATCATGAGGCCAAGGTTGTGTGTGTGACGTGCACGTTCCTGAGAGGCCACAGACAGAGCAGCTTCAGCTTTTGTTGAGTTCCTGTAGTCCTGCAGTTTTCAAGCTGAAATGAAAAAGCATCATGAATATGAACTTTACAGTCTATAGTTACCTGTTCATATAAACATATGGAGGTATCTCACCTTGTGACTGACAATAAAATATGTACATTTATGAACTGTAATGAACTTATAATGATGCTCCTATAAGGTGAAACGATGGTACCACACCATCTCTCAGTCGGACAGTCTGATCAGTTTTATCAAAATCCTCCAGTTTAAAATCCTCACTGCTCAGATGAATCCTCCTCAAAGATACTTCCTCCTCTTCCTCACATCTTGTTCTTTGGGAAACCTTCACAATGAAAACAGGACATTTGTGTCTACACAAAAACATTGTACAGAGGAGGTCAAGCTTATTTTCTATTTCCTATATTCTCCCTAGTTTTATTTTTTTATTTCCTAGAACTTAAACAAAACTCCAATTATGATACATATCTCTTGATAATGAACCAAAGCTACTGAAATAGTGAATATGCTTGTTAGAAAAATATTCCTGTCATCAGATCTCAGTCGGCTTCATTGCAGCTGAACACCGTGTTACACTGAACATCACATCAGCTGGTGGACATAAATACAGTACAGTAATATTATATTCACAAAATACTAACAATAATATGTTCATCTTACTTGTGAAAAGTTATCCCACGAGACCTGACGTCAACAGTCCGTCGATCTGAACAGAAATAAGCTGCGAAGTGCTGAAACATCTGCTTTAACCAAATAAGGACGACCGTTTCAAGATGGCGGCCGAAAATCCTGCGCCGCAGCAGCCAATGAGGCATCTAGTGTTTATATCTATGTCATATACTACCAGTTGATCTGTAACACCGGGTCCATCGGCAAGCAGCATGGACAGCGAAGAAGAAAGTGTGGATGAGACTGTGGAAGGTTTGCATCGACACCTCTCAGATATTTTACAGACAGGGAGCGTTATTTTACAGTTTAATACAATAAACTCAGCTTTCTCCGACCCGCTGTAAGTTTATTCGTCAGTCGCTGGTTGGTCTGTAGGCCCTGCTGCTGGTTCAGAACCGGGGGCTTTAGTTACTGCAGGAGTCCGTTCAAAAGACGAGCGATGACAAGTTTTAAAACTTTGGTTACTTAGAGTAAAAAAAAAGTCAATCAGCAGTTAAATCATGCAGCTAGAGTTAAATATTGTTTTATTACAGTTAAAACGTTCAGGTAATCCACAAGTAAATATTACAGTCTATATCTAAAAAAGTTCAACCTGGTCCTCTGAACATTAAAAAAACAAAGCAAAAAAAATGTAGATACGTTTCGTCTTTCATCCGAAAGACTTCCTCAGTCTGAGGTGCTGTATTCAGCTCAGTCTCTTAGGTCGTTTTCACACCAGATAGTCCGGTAGACTCGGTTCGTTTCGGGACCAATATTCATGACATTTTGTTTACATTTGAGCTGGTGCGTTTGTATTCACACTGCACTGTGCAGTCGAGTCAACCTGTTGAACCAATTCCCCCGCTCGCCTGTGGGGGCGTTGCACCAAGAACTACTGAAAGAAACAACACAAAAACCTCTGAAGACACATCTTCTTCTGTAAATAACAACAAAAACGAAGTGGCATCAAGTTTTAGCAGTTTTAGGAGTTATATTTTGTCATTTTTCAAAAATGGACTTAGCATGAGCAGAAGATGAGACAGAAGACCATGAAGAATATTGTTTTATCCACACAAGGCAGCTGACGGCTCCATATAAGGTAAGAGAAATGCGTGTTTGTTTGTCCTGCGGAGCGGATCCGGTCTGTTTACATTCACACTGCACTCGAACCGCGCTGGAGTTCTCTTCTACCTGACCGAGACCTAGGTTTTAGCCCGGGCCAGAGTTCGCCTTTTTGTTCCGTGCCAGAGTTTAATGGCGCATTCACACCTCCCTAAACGAACCGGACTTTCTAGGAAAACGAGCTAGAGTTAGATTAAAGCGGACTAAATGAGCTAGAGTTCGATTAAAGCGGACTAAACCAGCCCTGTCACGGAACAAAAAGGCGAACTCTGGCCCGGGCTAAAACCTAGGTCTCGGTCCGGTAGAAGAGAACTCCAGCGTGGTTCGAGTACAGTGTGAATGTAAACAGACCGGACCCGCTCCGCAGGACAAACAAACACGCATTTCTCTTACCTTATATGGAGCCGTCAGCTGCCTTGTGTGGAAAAACAATATTCTCCATGGTCTTCTGTCTCATCTTCTGCTCATGCTAAGTCCATTTTTGAAAAATGACAAAATATAACTCCTAAAACTGCTTCAACTTGATGCCACTTCGTTTTTGTTTTTATTTCCAGAAGAAGAAGAAGACGTATCTTTAGAGGTTTTTGTGTTGTTTCTTTCAGTAGTTCTTGGTGCAGCGCCCCCACAGGCGAGTGGGGGAAAAGGTTGGTTCAACAGGTTGACTCGACTGCACAGTGCAGTGTGAATGCAAACGCACCAGCTCAAATGTAAACAAAATGTCATGAATATTGGTCCCGAACCGAGTCTACAGGACTATCTGGTGTGAAAACAACCTTAGGGTGCACTCACACCAGCTCTGTTTAGTCCGCTTTAATCGAACTCTAGCTTGTTTTCCTAGAAAGTCGGGTTCGTTTGGGGAGGTGTGAACGCGCCATCGAACTCTGTCATGGAAAAAAAGGCGAACTCTGGCCCGGGCTAAAACCTAGGTCTTGGTCCGGTAGAAGAGAACTCCAGCACGGTTCAAGTACAGTGTGAATGTAAACAGACCAGGCCCCTCTCCACAAGCAAGAAGTGGAATGCAGCGCAGAGCAAACAAACACGCATTTCTCACCTTATATGGAGCCGCCAGCTGCCTTGTGTGAAAAACAATATTCTCCATGGTCTTCTGCCTCATCTTCTGCTCATGCTGAGTCCATTTTTGAAAAATGACAAAACATAACTCCTAAAACTGCTAAAACTTCTCTGGGGTCCCAGGTCTGGTTCTTGTTGGGTCCAGATGTGACGTCAGCGCACTGTCGGTCACTGATTGGTAAGGGGGAGGAGTCACTGGATCTTTCAGAAACTTTTCAAAACATCAATCTGCCATTTGCAGTTTCTCGGTCTGGAGTAGCGGCTGGACCTATTTTAAAGATTTAAAAACAATAATGACAACACCGTGTCCTAATCCTGAAGTGCTGGCGTTTTTTTTGTGCTTGCTGGCCGACGACAAAATTCAGAGCAAGCTAGATGGAGCTCCGCCGGGCTACCCGAGTCCTCTCCACCGCGGCGTCGGAGCCAGGCAGGGCATCATCTCCTCAAGCTAAAATTTATCTGTGAAAGTAAGTAAAAAGTGATATTTACTGTTACGTTTTTTTGAGTTGAAAACTGCGTAAATGGTGAAAGTCTGTTTTCTTCGAGAGAAGCTAGCTGGCCGTTGTTAGCCTGTAGCTTCGTGTAGCTTCTCATACCGTTATATATCGCCGGGATATGAATTTTATGTCATATTAAACATCCCAGTCAAATGCTAGATACAGTAGGAATGAGTGACAGACCCACCGGCCGGCAAAAAAAAACAAAAAAAAAATGCGACTACTGCCGTGTTCTGTTCAGCTAGCATACATCGTCAGACCACCATACGCGCAGCACTGATCGCCATACTTGGAGCGCAAACTGACGGCTGCATCTATCCACAGTGAGAGCACCATACACTTCTTTTTAATTAGCCATATCACACTATCAACTATCACGTAGCAGTTAACCTGTCAAATCATCACATTTTGTTATTAACCGCTGTATGATACCCTGACGCCGCAATCCACCCTGAATAACAGCTGTATGACACCCTGAGTTAGCAGTTAACCTGTCAGATCATCATATACTTTGTTATTAACAGCTGTATTACACCCCTATGCCTCAGTTCACCCTGACTTAGCAGTTTAACAGCTGTATGACACCCTGAC
>NW_023619786.1:0-8332 GCF_014905685.2 Nematolebias whitei
CCTTTGTATTTCCTCTGTCTCTTCCGAGCTCAGAGGTGTAGGGCCTTTTTTCTGGAACCTTTGTGATTTTTTCGCCTCGGGACGTTTCGTCCGAGGTGGGTGGCGGCTAGGTACGTCTTTTGGGGGTTCCTCTTCGGATCTCCCCTGATAATATGGGTCCTCTTGGATCCCATATCTTTGCGTCCTACGCATGTCCCATTTACGATGATCACGTCCATCCTCTGAAAGAGGAGCCTTTTTGTCCCAGCGTGCACCTTCATTACGTGGTTTGTTAGTTTGAAAATACTGCCTTTTCTCGCCTGTTTTAGGAGGAGGTGGCGTCGCACGCCTTCCTTCCATTTCTAGGGAGTGGGGTTTAACCTTTATACCAGGAAACACCTCTATGGGCGTCTTATCATGAGAACATACCTCAAACACATTCACAGCACACTGTTGCAGGTTTGGTGGAGGAGACCTGTTCAGGTCTGTTCCTACCACTTTAGGTGAGGGTGGATTACGAGCAGGAGGTCTGTAAAAGATTTTTGGAGGTTTTGGTGGATTATCCCGACACTGTTCAAGGTCTTTTCTGGATTCCAGACCACCTCGCCCCTCGTCATTACTTTTATCTGTTGCTGCTCTTAGTTTCTCCTCACATGTTTTTAAACGTTCCTGTGATGTTTTACATTCACTTTGTAAACGCATAACTTTTTCCAGTAATATGTCTTTATGCACTTCGCGTTTGTGCAGATCTTTTTTAAGCACATCTATTTCGCCTTCGCAGCGGGAAACTTGTGACAGTGTCACGACGTGATCCTGTCTTAATGCAAAGTAAGATTCTTTCAGCAACATTGCCATTGTAGCCAGCTTTTCATAGCTTGACATTGTTACTTCTGTAGAGGTCACACTCCTTGCAACCTCCATCAGATTGTCCACTAACTCTTTTGGGTTCATGCTGTCCGCCTGTTTGCCATATGGATGTAAGGGTGCTGTCAGCAGCTTCAACGCATATTCTAAACAGCCCTGCATCCCATAAGGATCAAAGTCTTTTTCTACCACACCTGTCATGTTTTTCACTGTGTAGCACTTTATCTGTTTAAAACAGTTGCAAGCTTTAGATATTTTACAGGTAAATAATTGTATTCAAGCGTCAATGAGTTTCACACTATCTTAGCTTTGGGTTTACACAAAAGTACTGTTATAAGTCAACTTATTCAGCGGAATAGGCACCTGTCTCAGGTTTTACCCCAATTCATGAATATTTAAGTAAATGCTTCTCTGGCAGTGTTACTTTTTATGTGCTTATTTCTTAACAGATACTAGATTACCAAGCTCTTTTTTAGTGTATTTTACTCTAAAGCACTGAATTTTTATAAACCTGCAATTTTCTAAAAAGTCTCACAGCAAATCAGTTTAAAGACACTTTTTAAACCGTTCTGTTCCAGAAATTTGCTATTTAACAGTTACTCATAGAACCAAGTGGTGAAAAGAAAAAAAAAATTGATGATGTGTCAGGATTAATCAGTCTTTCTTCAGAAAAACTGTTATTACTCCTGTCCTCCTGTCTCATCCTCTATTTAAAATTAAATAGGAAGATGTATTTTTAGGTGGTAACTTAAACAGAAAAGTTTCTTTTTCCTGATAAGTTTACTCTTATTTAGTGATTTAGCAATTAAACGTGCATTATCTTTTAGCAAATGAGTAAACTTTTCAACTCTGTGAATATTTGAACCGTATCTTTTAAAAAGTTTCTAATTTTTCATTTTGTACCTCCTGTTTGAGGAATTCAGTGAATGAAAAATGTCCTGGTCAATGCCTTTTTTGCATAAATACCTTAATTACTTTTTAAATGCAAGATAACAGTGATTATTCAGCTTTGAGGAACGTTTATTAACTCAAAAATGCCTTACAGAAAGAAATAAGTTTAATTTCACTCAAAAACCTAAAACTGAAGTGAAACTGTGATCTCAAGTTTCCCAGGAGGGGGCAGTGTTTAGCTTTCTACCAGCAGGAGTCTATGACGACTTCCTGTGACGTTCGGTTGACATCCTGTTGTTAGCCGCTTAGCTTAAAGTTAGCTTCGGCTAAACTCGGTTAAAATCAACATTTTTGAACGGTTTTGAAGCGTAAACGTGGCGTTGTTTCAACAAGCACGACTTTTTAGCATGAACATGAGTTTTCTGGGACATATGGCGGCTTTATTTAGTGATTTTAAGCACAGCGAAGGCTCCGGTTGCAACCGAGCTTTACTTCCGACATGGAGGAAGTGACGTGACACGTCACTCATCCGGTCGTTAGCTGTTAGCTTAAAATTAGCATCGCTAGCGTTGTTCAAAAACATCATTTAATGACGGATTTTAAACTCAAATGTGGCAAAAATCCAGCGATTACACTTTGAAGAACTTAAGCAGCGTATCAGAATACAGCTTTTAAGACGTCTTTGAACTTTAAAAAGCAGATTTTATTTCCCTAAGAAAACGAGTTTTCATTTCCGGGTCACTGACTGACACGTCTCTCAGCCAATGAGAGCGTTACACAGCAGCTAATTCAACCAATCACGCAGCGTTTTCCCAACTAGCATGTTAGATTTATCTGAACAAGTCCGTCAACTTTTTCGTCTTTTAAACTGTCAAAATGCACTTTTTTCTGTTAAAAATGTAATCAATAAACTCTGAGCTTAGCTGAGACTTCGTCCAGTCCTTAAAACGTTTCTCTATCTATTTAAAACAACTCGTTCGATCTTTTTCAGAACCGAGCCGGTACCAGAACCACGTCTGAACTGTCTTTAAACAGAATAAAGCGTTTCCACAGCTCAAACCCAGCTTATGTTACACAACAGATGTACAATTTCAGCTTTCATAAAGACATCTCGACTGATTTTCAGCTTCAAAACATCACTAGCTCAACACAGCGTTTTCTCCAAGAGTCGCAGCTCAAACATGCAGTGTTTTGACTTCAAGCGTTGCGTTTCAGCACGCTGCGTTCAACACAGCTACACTCAGCTATTTCTTCATGCCAACACGTAAAATCAATTATTACACGCATACACAGTCCATTTATGAACACGTCACGGGCCACCAATATGTAGATGAACAGATGCTGAGATATATTCATACATTAAACGGGTTCACTCATCTTTCTGGACTGCATGATGTCGTGCTTTGAATTTAACAGAAATGTGGACGTGAGACGTTAATTAACTTTGACTCACCAAGCGAGTGGGTCATTTATTAACAGAATCAAAGTTTAACATCAAACATTTACATTAATTTGGCAAAAATATGAAAATGACAACATGGCTAGTTTTACAGGAAGTGAGAACAATACGGCGATTGTTTTCACTTTTCAGCAGAACAGCAGACATCAATTCACACGGCGGTGATTGAGAACTTTGCTTCAGACATTTCTAAAAATTATCTGTAATGATTTTAGCAGATAGGAGAGTTTAAAGATGGAAAGTGAAGTTTGTCTACAGAGAGATGTGTGAGGGAATTTGTCTGTTTTAACCAGAACAACACGCTCCTTCTTTTCCAGCTTGGGCCAACGGTACGCTAGTTGAGATCGACTCTTTACCTTGCAGATGATAGCTTCAGCGTCGGTGTAGAGCTCTCCTTTCAACTTCTTTCAGCGTCTCCGTGAGAACAGCTAGAAACTCCTGGAGTCGTGAGGTCATCCAAACAGAAGTTATAATTCCCAAAATCGTCTCTGGTTCAGCTTGATTCTAATTCAGCAGCATCCATGAATGCCTGCGTTCGCATTCTGGAACTCCCAAACTCTCTGCTTGAACTGCTACTCCATCTTCAAGACTGAGCTTACAGCAGCTTCAAGACTGAGCTGAACTCTCTGAACTCCAAAACTCTGAACTCTTCTGTTGAACTGGGAAGTGCCACATTTTAATGGGCTCTACTTCCGGTTCATTTGAGAGCCTCTGATTGGTCGATGGACCCCAACAGAGGTGTGGTTTGTGATGTAAGGTGTTATGGAAAGTCAAGGATTGTTTAAGAACAGACAGAAAGATATCGTGGAAAAACCAGACTTCGTGGCGTCGCTCCACCAAGTATCTTGCTGTAAAAGTTAAACATGACATTTCTTTTCAGTAAACTTTTAGTTGATCGAAACCTGAACTTTGACACACACTTACAAACTCTGCTCGCTTCAAGCAGACGATCAAGAAATTGAATCATTACTCTGTAACGTATTCTAACTTGATTTCTCTTTGAATTGAGAATTAAAAATCATTACTACTGTTTAAGTAAATAAAAATGAGTAGTTCACTTCAACATGTAAACATTGTTTGAACTAACACAATTTGATTATCAAAACATTTGTAAAATAGTAATGATCATAGAGAATTGTCTTTTTCCACTTGATTAATTCAAGAAAGAAAGTCTCAGGATGGGTCAAACTGTATTTCTGGATTCAAATCAATGAAATGACAGTTTCTGTCCATCTGGTCAGTTTTGACATCAGGCCTAGTCCACTACATTTACGTGCATTCCTGTTGATGATGCAGTAGAGGTGGTCAGATTAAGATTAAAATCAGACACCACTCTGAGCAGCAGGACCACGCTTTCCACAGAACAACTGTGTCAACTCTTGAAACTGTGCCTGCAGTCAACCTACTTCACATATGGGGAGCAATATTATAGGCAGAAACATGGGTGTGCTATGGGGTCTCCAGTTTCTCCTATTGTTTCCAACCTGTACATGGAGGAGGTAGAAAAGAGAGCCTTGACGTCCTTTTCAGGGACACCACCAAGTCATTGGTTCAGGTATGTTGACGACACCTGGGTTAAAATTAAATCTCGGGAAGTCCAACATTTTACTGACCACATCAACTCTGTGGATAAATACATCAAGTTCACACGAGAAGATGTAAAAGATGGCAGGTTGGCTTTCTTGGACTGTGAGGTCTCAGTCTCTGATAGAGAACATTTGCAAACTGAGGTGTACCGCAAACACACCCACACAGACCAGTATTTGCAGTTTGACTCCCATCACCCTTTGGAGCACAAGTTAGGAGTCATCAGGACTCTGTATCACATAGCAGACAGCATCCCCACTAACTCAGGAGCCAGGCAGAAGAGAAATCCTACAGAAGACAGGCTCTAGAGCAATGTGGATATCCTAACTGGGCCTTCCTGAAAGCAGAGAAGAAACCCAAACAGGACTCCAGTCAGCCAACAGGTGAAAAGGAGGAACCCAGACCAGTGGTCATTCCATATGTTGAGGGAGTATCAGAGAAAGTGAGACGTTTATTTTCTAAACATAACGTCTGTAGTGAACTAAGCCTCAGGTCAAGTCCTGGCCTTAAGGGCCTTCCTGGGACAAGAACTGTATTTCATTGATTTGAGTCCAGAAACACAAGATTAAGTTCATCCAGAGACTTTCTAAGTGTCCTGCACTGATCAATTGAAAGAACACTCTCTTTTTATATTATCATTACTATTTTACAAATGTTTTGATAAATCAAAGTGTGTTTAGTTCAAACCATTTTAAATGTTGAAGTGAACTACTCATTTTGAATCAACTGTGAAACAGTATTAGTGATTTTTAATCCTCATTCAAAGTGGAAATCAAGTTAGAATGTGTTACAGAGTAATGATTCAATTTCTTGATCTTCTGTCTGAAATGAGCAAGTTGTGTAAGTTGGTCAAAGGTCAAGTTTCGGTCAACTGCAAGTTTACTGGAAAGAAATGTCATGTTTAACTTTTACAGAAAGATACTAGAGAATTGACTCCACAAAGTCTGGGTTCTTCATAACAATCTTCTGTCTGTTCTTAAACAAACTTAATCTTTTTCCTTGACTTTTAATAACCTCTTACATCACAAAAACACACCTCTGTTTGGTCAATCGACCAATCAGAAAGTTCTCAAATGAACCGGAAATAGAACTCTTTAAATGTCGGCACTTCCTAGTTCAAACCAGAGTTTGCATTCGTTTGCAGTCGAGTGCAGCCAGTGCAGTCGAGTTCAGTTCGGAGAGCAAACCGAACACAAGAAGTGCTGGAGAGAACAGGAGTTCCAGACATGATTCGGAGTTCTTCCGAGTCTCGTGGGAATTATGCAATCTTCCACATCTGAGTGGAACTCTGACGGACTTACTCCTCTTGTGAGTCCACCGAGAGGTGAACTTGTGTCGGACGGAATACCGGCACTACTTCGGACGATTCACAGCTGTTCCTACGGAGACGCTGAAAGGGTGCGTTAAATGGAACTCCGTACCAGTGGAGACACCTGCTACAGGTAAAGAGTTGATTTACACCACCTAAGTGTACCGAGGAGGAAGCTGGGATCTCAACGGAGCGTGCCGTCCTGATACTGACACATTTCCCTCATCCATCTTTTCCTCTCCATTTAAACTTCATTTCCATCTTTAGACTCTTCTATCTTGCTAGAAATCATTCCAGATATTTTCAGAAATGTCTGTTGTGATGCAGGGAATCATGGCCGTATGGTTTCCTGACTGTAAAGCTAATTAATTAAGCTGTTATTGTAATCAATTTTGCCAAATTAATGTAAATGTTTGATGTTAAACTTTGATTCTGTTAATAAATGACCGCATTCATTTGATGGGTCAAAGAAAATTAACGTCTCACGTTACATTTATTAAATTCAATGCACAATATTATTCAGTCCAGAAAAATGAATGAATCCATTTAATTTATGGATAATATATCACAGATATATGTTCCTCTACACGTCCCAGTGGCTTTTAAACCCCAAAATACTTAATGGCAAAGACTGGTTCATCCCAAAGATCCATTCCCCCGGCACAAACAGAGTAATATTGTGTATGTTGTTCAGTGTCAGGAGGGCTGTGATCAGTCTTACATCAGGGAAACTAAACAGCCACTGGCCAAAAGGATGGCCCAGCACAGAAGATCAACATCATCAGGCCAGGATTCTGCGGTCTACACTCATCTCCAGGCCAGCGGTCACTCTTTCAGGGATGAAGATGTTCACATCCTGGACAGAGAGGAACGATGGTTTGAGGGAGGAGTAAAGGAGGCAATCTTTGTGAAAAGAAATCATCCATCATTAAAACAGGGGTGGAGGCCTCCGGGTTCAACTGTCCCCCTCTTACAATGCTGTTATTGCTAGTATCACTCAACCCCCTGTGAATAATAAACAGCCATCAGTGTGCTAATGATCCATTGTTAGGCTAATGGTCCTTCTTGACCATGTGAGCAGATGGTTTTGGTTGTCAGCAGCAAACTGGTTGATCCACTCTGAGAAGGTGCTATTTAAGAGACTGAGCTGAATACAGCACCTCAGACTGAGGAAGTCTTTCTGATGAGAGACGAAACATATCTACATTGTTTTGCTTTGTTTTGTTTTTTTTTTGTTTTTTTTGAATGTCCAGAGGACCATATTGAACTTTTTTGGATTTTTCTACCTGGATTATTGAGCATGCATCAGGATATTGCGATAAACAATATTGTTTGAAATTTGACAATAATTAGTGTAGCACTGGGGGAGTGGTTATCTTTTAAAAATGAATATGAACGTTAATGGAAAATGTTAATTCTTTAGTCAATTTGCAATGAGAGAAAACCAACAACGCCACCTGGGATTATACTCCAGGAAATAAAAGGACACGTAAGTTTGTTCTACTGGAGGAAGGAGACGAGATTCAAATGAACTTTACCAAATTTATTGTGTGGATAATTTGCACAAGTTATATTCAAAAAGTAGTTTAAAATATGCAATACCAGAAAATTGTTGACTGCATTTAATTGTTTAAAACAGCTGTGCTAGAGTTAAAAAAAAAAAACACTTTAAAATATCAGGTGAGACTTAGGCTTACTAGTGGGGAGGGGGGCTGTAAAGACAAGGAGACCACATCCAGTGAAGGAAGAGGAATCACCTAAACTACAAAAGGGAAAAGGAGTGTTCCACACACAAAGCGAGACACCGCCACCAGGGGTCACCACCGCCACCACACGAAGTCTCAGTCCCTGAAAAAAAAAAAATAAATGAACAGCCTTGTATATGTGACAGAGATACTGTGTGGGAGATGGTCTAATCAGTGACATGAGACGTTAATTTTCTTTGACCCATCAAAATGAATGTGGTCATTTACTAATAGAATCAAAACTTAACATCAAACATTGTACACTTGATTATACTGATCGGCTCTGATTAATAAAACTTGGCACGTTTTACTTAATAAAAACAACAGACATTTCTGAAGATATCTGGATTAATTACTGGCAATATAGAAGAGTTTTAAAGATGGGGAATGAAGGAGTTTAAATGGAGAGAAAAGATGGATGAGGATGTATGTCTGAAGACCAGAACAACACGCTCCTTTCAAGCGCAGCTTGCCGTGGTACACTTGTAGTGAAGCCAG
>NW_023619787.1:0-8328 GCF_014905685.2 Nematolebias whitei
TGTATATGCTTTCTAAAAGTTACACTATCAACATTCTAAGTATCAGTTGATGTTCCGTGCAGCTCGGTAAGTCTATTAATGGTCTCTTGAGTTTGAATAACGAGAAAAAAAAAACACTAAATCTAAATTTGTGCAGTAACGATCGGAGTTTAACGCTTTGGTACAAAATATTATTTCATGTAGCACCTCATGACCAGCATCATGATGTGGAATCAGCTTTTAAGGCTTTTTCTCTCTGAATTTCCACGGCTTTACAGAGACTGTTTGTAAGCAGCTACATGCTGTGTTCCAGACAAGACTCTCTTTTTAATCCAGAAATACACACAAACTGCCCGAAGCAAAGTGGACTTCAAAAACCAAGCAAAACGTAGCCCGGTCCTTCCTGAAAAGGACACGGTTTAAGTTTGATTTCATAAATGCAGTATGACGAAGCCACAGCACTCACTTACCACATTTACCGCCAATTTAGTAGTAAGATTTTAAAGAACGGTGGATTTAAAATCAATCTAATTGTGTATAAATGTTTTACGCGGAGGCAAAACTAGTGAAGAATGCAAGCGTTATATATTATTGGACATGTTTTTTTCTTCTTCTTTTCTATTTTACTCTTATTCATCTTAATATACACAGATTTTAAATTTCCTATCTGTATATCAAATCAGCATGCCTGTTGGAAATTAATTTCCCTCACAACTGGCGGTAGCAGCTAGACTTCCCTAACCTTGTCATATTTACTCTCCAAGCCCCAGCACAATGTGGAGAACGCAGGAATGAGCTGGCAGCGAGAACAAACACCGTCTTTTTATTATTTCTCTCCATCTTTTTCTATACACTCTTGTGGAAAATTGTGATGCGCGCTTGTTTGTTGAGTGGTCCTTCTAGGTTAAAATACCCTCTCTGCTGTAGCTTGTGTAGCCCACAAGTAGCCCACATGTGCTTGTGTGCAGCTGCAGAGGGCAGAAATGAAAAACAGAAGCAGGAGCTGTGAAAATAATAAAAAAAAGTAGGTAAACAAGCAAAATAATGTTACTGTTAAAGCAAAAACTGCTTAAATTATTGAAATATTCTAGTTAAGCAGAGCTGTCCTTGGATTATTATTATTTTTTTTTAAACAGCACAAAATATTTTCAATAATCTCAGATAATTTAGGTAAAAGATTGCCTGAGATCCTTACAATTATCCAGTGTTCAACACCCTGCATCAATATAATCACCTATAATGTAAGAACATCTGTCTTTCTGTCTTTCTTTATCTATATATAAAAAAAAAAACTCACTTCGACACATTTTAGATTTTAAACCTTAGTTTGTAAACACAGTTAATCCACAAATGCTGTTTAAAGCTCTATCAGGCAACAAACGAAGCCACATGTGAACACCACCCGAAACTGCTGCCGTCTTCTCTGGGCCAAAGCTCATTTACAAAAGACTAAAACAAAAGTGGAGAACTGTTCTGAGGTCAGACGGATCAACAATTCAAATTAACTTTGGAAACCATGGATGCCCGGTTCTCCGTACAAAAGAGAATAGGGTCCAACTGGTCTGTTGTCAGTGCACAGTTCAAAAAGCCTGCCTCTCTGATAGTGTGCGGGTGCATTAGTGCCTCTGACACAGCCAGCTTACACATTTTGAAAGGCTCAGTCACTGCAGACGATTATATACAGGTTTCAGAACATTTGCTCCCATTCAGATTCTCTGACTTTCAGGGAAGGCCTTACATTTCTCAGCGAATCAACTCTAAGCCTCATACAACACATAAGAATCCAGGAGCTGGACTAGCCTGCCTGCAGTCCAGATCTCTCACTAACTGAAACATTTGGAACACCATAAAACAAAATATAAAAAACCAAGAAAAGAACAAGGACTGTTGAACAGCTAGCATCCTGCATCAGACCAGAATCATCATCATCATCATCAGAATGGGACAACATCCTCCACCAAAACCTCCAACCACTGGTCTCCTCAATTCTTCTATGTTTACAGACTGCTGGCTTCACAGAGGGAAGAATAAAATGAATAATAAAGAACAAAATTACTCCTACCCCCTCAGAAATAATGCTACAATAACTTAGCTTAACATTATATTATATATTAATAATATATTACACTATTATACTATATATCATTACACTATTATACTGTACATCAAGTTTCACTGTGGAAAATAAATGATTGAGATTTGTCTGCATTATTTTCATTTTACACAACCTTCCAACCTTTTTGTTTCATATTTAAGGTTGTACATTTCAGTGAGGTGTTTGTGTGAGTGGATCAGGAGGAACTGGGCAATCAGAACTGTGTGAAACTTATGTTTTGATTTGTTTAATTACTACAGATGTCCAGTGTTTTAATGTCATCTTCGGTGCACTTCATTTTAATCTAACAATCATTCTGTTTTTTTTTAAAATCAAACCTAAAACTCAGAAGTAAAACAGTAACCGTACAGACAATTCATGTTTCAGAGTAAATAAACGTAACGTGAGTAACAAGGCTGCACATCGCAGAAACCAGACCATCCAGTGACTCTTGAATATCTTCTTTACAGTCACAGTAAAAATGGAAAGTAATAATAATTAAGAAATAAGTCTAATTTCTGGGAATATTTAAAGCTTTCCCCATACCATTTCCATGATAAACAGCAGCTGAGCAGAACAGAAGGTCTCCAATTAACCTTTGACCCAACCTCATCTCTTGGTGATTCATATATTCTTATTTCTGACTAAATGAATCCATTCTGCTTTTTCTCCCGGGAAATAACAGAACCAATGCCAGAAGCTTTTTGCTTGTCATCTAAATAGCATGCAATGCTCATTTTTATTACTGCTCGGTCACTGAAAGCCCAACGATGAACAATATTCAACTATTTATGATGCAAACACAACCAGGAAACATGTTTCCTGTTAAGACCAGAGGGTCTTTGAAAAAAAAAAACAAAAAAAAAAACAAAAAAAACCCGAACATAATCACAGTAAAGTGTATTTAGGTTTCCTCCACTAGCAGCACATTTGGCTGTTGGGCCACTAGTTAAACGACAACCTTAAAGTAACATTTAGCCTTAAATAAAGCATCCATTTATAATTTACTGCTCATCTGTGTCCTGCCAAATAGCTAACAATAAAGGCTACCGCTAAGCACAAATTACATACCAAGCAGACAACAGCTGACTAATGACTCTTTCTGTAATCTCATACTTCAACTGACCAGCAGTGTAATTATATTTGGTGTAATTTGTTGTAGTTATTACAGAAAGTAATGGCTGCAGCAGAACAAGCAACCTTTGTTCTGTTGATGAATAGCCAATAATCACAACATTATGTCCCTTTGTTGAAATAGCCTAATCCACTGTATCACTCCCAGCTTCTGACTGAATTATCTCTTCTCCTCAGGACAAAAAAAAAGGAAAAATAAATAGTGGAACGATATATATTTTTTAAACAATTTCCCCAAACCATTACCTGATTGCTGATAAACATGCATTAGAATTCTATTTTGTAGCTCTGTGTGTCTCTATGTGTATGTATGGCAGTTAATGACAAAAAATAAAACAAATCGGGATATACACGACATAATGAACAAAAATATGAATGCAAAGCTTCTGTGTTTTGCTCTCATTTTTCATGAGCTGAACTCAAAGCTCTAAGACCTTTTTTTTAATGTATACAAAAAGTCTCAAATAATGTTCACCAATTTGTGCAAATCTGTGTTCGTGAGCACTGCTCTGCCAATATAATCCATCTCCCTCTCAGGTGTGGCATATCAAGATGCATCCAGTTCTGTTCCATACAATGGCATATCAAGATACTTTGGACCCTATGTACACAATTTCGTTCCACCACATGTACCACATGTGCTATGACAAATAAAGAAACTTTGACTTTGATTAGACAGTGATAATTGCACAGGTGTGTCTTAGGCTGGCCACAATAAAAGGTCACTCTAAAATGTGCAGTTTTACTGTTTTGGGGGGTTCCGGAGCATCAAAAAAACAGTCTGTATCTGGTGTGACCACCATTTGCCTTGTGCAGTGCAACACACCTTCACATAGAGTTGATCAGGTTGTTGATTGTTATTGGTCCATTTCTCTTCAATGGCAGCAAATTTGCTCAATTTTCTCAGGAACTGGAACTCACTGTCGCATATGCTGATCCAGAGCATCCCAAACATGCTCAACGGGTGACAAGTCTGGTGAGTATACTGGCCATGCAAGAACTGGGATGTTTTCAGCATCCAGCAAATGTGTACAGATCCTTGCAACATGGGGCCGTGCATTATCAAGCTGCAACATGAGGTGATGGTCGTGGATGGATGGCACAACAACGGGCCTCAAGATTTCATCACGATATTTCTGTGCATTCAAATGCCATCAATAAAATGCACGTGTTCGATGACCGCAGCATACACCTGCCCATACCTTAACCTCATTGCCACAATGGGCCACTCAATTCACAACGTTGTCAGCAGAAAACTGCTCAACAACACAACACCATACACACAGTCTGCCATCTGGCCTGTACAGTGAAAACTGGGATTCATCAGTAAAGAGAACACTTCTCCAACGTGCCATTCGCCACTGAATGTGAGCCCATGTCCACTCAAATCTGTTACAATAACGAACTGGAGCCAGGTGGAGACCCCATTGAGGACGACAAGCTTATTGGAGATGGTTTCTCACTGTTTGTGCAGAATTTATTTGGCTATACAAACAACTGTTGCAGCAGCTGTCTGGGTGGCTGGTCTCAGAAGATCTTGGAGGTGAAGATGCTGGATGTGGAAGTCCTGGGCTGGTGTGGTTACACATGGTCAGCGTTTGTGAGGCCGGATGGATGTACTGTCACATTCCCTGAAACGTCTTTGGAGATGGCGTCTTTATTCATTCATTCATTCAACGGTAGAGCAATGGACATGCAACTCATGGGCAAAATCTCTAGTGGGCATCCCTGCAGTCAGCGTGCCAATTGAACGCTCCCTCAAAATTTGCAACATCTTTGGGCTTGTGCTGTGTGATTAGAGAGGCCTGTGGTCAGCTCAAGGCTCACCTGCACAATAACCATGCTGTTGAATCAAATTTTGATATGCCACACCTGTGAGGTAATGCCACACCTGTAAATATTCAGTAAGTGGGCGGAACTGGCGTTCCATTTCAAGAAGCATCTCAGTCAAAAGCCCTGCTCAGATCCAGTGGCTTAACAAGCTGGATTATGATTACTGATTTAAACAAAACAATGTTGTTTTGATGTAATGAATACCATCAGGTAATCAGCTGAATATAATAAATTACTGGCTTTGTGCAAACCAGTATGAGATTCCTTGTGTCTATATTGCACACTAAATGTTTCAGGCCTGATGGGTCATTCCTATTCTATCCCTTTTCCCTAGGACAAAAAAAAAAAATCTATCCTTCTATCCACACCTGTGTTTTTAGTGTGTATTTCAAAGCCTGTACTCTCCGATTTTAAAATTATCTTACACTTTCATAAAACACAATTTCTGCACTTTCATAAAGCCTTTATCTGCATCAGTTAAAAATGCTTCTTACAGATTCCTCCATGTTTCCAGGTAAGTGGATTCTGAGACCTGTTCTTCTAGGAGACAGGCAAATTTAGTAAAGTGTAGAAATAAGTGGGAAGGCTTTTGTTTGTTTTCCCTTGTAGAACAGCACTATTTAGATCTCTTGGTGCTTATATGGCCTTTAAATATCCAACAGTTGTCTCAAAAGCACCACTTTCATTTTTCTACCAAATGCTCTGAGCCATTTAAAAAGCACTTCAGGCACTTTTACTACAAAAGAAACCTGCTGAACATGATTCGCTGAGGAACCTAAAAATACTTTCACCATGGCTTTCACAGCATAGAAGGTATCAGTCGAGGCACTTTGGTCGATTCTGTGGAGCTGCAGCATTCTGCTTGAGCTCTTGGAAAATAATTTGTCACTGCGGCGTACTGTGAACAAATTCTGTGCCTTGATGTTCAAACAACTAATCACCTCGCCAATTGGGCTATTTTAAGCTATTTATGTGTTGTGGTGGTTACATATGTGCGGCCATCTTTCAATTAAAATCCCAGGCAAACAAATGTGATTCTGTTGTTTTTGTGACTGAAATAAATGGGATAGTGAATATAGACATTCTTTAGAAAACCTCTTGTCTTCTGCTGAGCCACACGGTGCAGAGGTGCACACAGTTAATGTTGCAGTAATCTTTCAAAAAGGTAACTAACTGCTGACAAAACAGAGCTAAAGGGACTACTTTTTCTCGTCTTGTGCACATGAAACTGAAACTATAGCAAAATTATAATAATCCCGTTTCCTGAAAATGCTAAAAGAATTTTTCTGTGCTTTCTACACCATCCTGAAACTTAATACAGTAGTCCCTTGTTTATTGCAGGGGATCCGTACCCTGAAAACCCGCGATAAGTGAAAAACTGCAAAGTAAGAATAGTAGTACAAGTAATACATAGTTTATTTTAGTATTTATATAGATATATAAAGGCATTTTAAACACTCCCCACACTCTTGCAATATTCTAAACTACGTTTCTAAACTCTAAACGCTCTCAAAGAGCACAGAATGTCATGAGTTCAGCTCCTTGCCTCCTCTGCTCTTTGCCACCTGCAAGTGCTCTTGGCCACGCCCACTTCTCCGCTCTGCACGGAGAACATTATTATTACATTATTATTATTATATGTTACTAATCAAACACTTGTGATGCTTTTATTTTTATGTTATTTAACAAGTTTAGAATTTTATTATCGAGACTGGTTGCAGCAAAATGACCCTGAAAATGTTTAAAACTTGGCCAATTTTACAGATATTGCACTAAAATTTTGTGTGGTATTGGCTGAAGTGACTCACAACACATAATGCAAGGGTCACTCATCGTGTGGGATCTTTGCTTAAAACTTTAGCATTAACTGTTGGAGTCAACCATGTTGGTTTTATGGATATGCATGTATACCTGACAAGAGTCGACCCAGTTTGAGATGGTGGCTACAGATAATTTATTTAGAAAACACAAAATGGGATATAATTTAGTCAGATTTGCAGATACATGTACTGAGCTGAAATAGGATGTGGTCACTCACAACTGAAGCTCTTAGTGTGACATTTTGCAATATATTCCAAGATTGCAAATTACGTCATTTTCCAGGTTTGAAGGGATGAAAGGTGGTGGGTGATATGGATTCCTTCAAGGAATGCTAGGCCATCTTATTGGTTTGTTTTGAGTCCATAACACAAACTCCCATTTCAGTTTAACAAAAAAAAAAAAAAAAAAAAAAAAAAAAAAAACACTTCTAAATTATATTACACAAATAACAAACCTCCAATTCTGTTTAAGGAAAGTGTGCTAGATTAAAGTGATTTCAAGAAATATGCATCAGATTATTATTTCAACTGATTTGACCAAATAAACTGTCAGACTGAATGCACACACACCTGAACACGGGTGTATGAGTGCCCCCAACTGTCTCACAGAAACGCTGGTGCCCCTGCTGTTCCGTTCACCTGCTCGCTCCATGATGCAGAGGTGACAGAACATCCCGGGAAGCGTCCGCCCACAGCTTCAACCACTCACTGCAGACTCTTCCTGTGTCAGCTGGCTGCACAGTCAACCCCAAGACGCCGACTCTAATCTCGTCCCTCTGCCTGTCGGGCGAGCTCGCGTAGCTGAGATCTGGAGTGGAGCCTCTGACAGCCGGGCGGCTGGTGACGAGTGGCAGGATTTGGTTTCAGAAGCAGAGGAGGACGGACTAATCTTGTGTGCACAAGACCACCAGAGAGGATTGGCCATGGCTTAGGAGAGATACACAGGGAGTTGAGAATTGGAAACCAGACCAGGTGATCAGGAAGGGGCTGTGTGAGGCTGAGAGGGCAAGGAGTGAAGGGAGAAGGTGGAAATGTCTGAATTGAGAATACATATATATTAAAGTCAACTCAGTTTAGGATGGGTGCCTCAGCCAACTGATTTTACATTGAAAAATACCTATAATTTATTCTATGTTACAGATATTGTGATGAGATTTGTTGTGGTGGTAGTGGCTGAGCTTTGCCTCCAACACAAACTTCATGCACAACACATTATGCCACATCTTTGTCTGAAGCAAAACATTTTAGGAATCACTGGACAGATAATAACAAATTCTTAGAAAGTAATTATTGGCTGTACATTTACAACTTACTAGAGTTGGCCCACTTCAAGATGGCTGCCACAGCTACTTGGCATTAGCATGCAAAAAACAAAAACAAACAAAAAATGCTGTACATATTACTTTAAATGCGGAGTTAAACTTTGGTGTGGTAGTAGCTGAGTCAGTCACAACATATACAGTATAA
>NW_023619788.1:0-8326 GCF_014905685.2 Nematolebias whitei
ACACTCAACAGACGTCTGGGGACAGAGGAGACCAGTTTCTCAAGTTTAGAAATAGGAATGCTCTCCCATTCATGTCTAATACAGGCCTCTAACTGTTCAATCGTCTTGGGCCTTCTTTGTTGCACCTTCCTCTTTATGATGCGCCAAATGTTCTCTATAGGTGAAAGATCTGGACTGCAGTCTGGCCATTTCAGTACCCGGATCCTTCTCCTACGTAGCCATGATGTTGTGATTGCTGCAGAATGTGGTCTGGCATTATCGTGTTGAAAAATGCAGGGTCTTCCCTGAAAGAGATGATGTCTAGATGGGAGCATATGTTGTTCTAGAACCTGAACATAGTTCTCTGCATTAATGGTGCCTTTCCAGACATGCAAGCTGCCCATGCCACAAGCGCTCATGCAACCCCATACCATCAGTGATGCAGGCTTCTGAACGGAGCGTTGATAACAACTTGGGCTATCTTTGTCCTCTCTGGTCCGGATGACATGGCGTCCCAGTGTTCCATAAAGAACTTCAAATAGTGACTCATCTGACCACAGAACAGTCTTCCATTTTGCCACACTCCATTATAAATGACCCCTGGCCCAGTGCAAACGTCTGAGCTTGTGGAGCTTGCTTAGAAATGGCTTCCTCTTTGCACTGTAGAGTTTCAGCTGGCAACGGCGGATGGCACGGTGGATTGTGTTCACTGACAATGATTTCTGGAAGTATTCCTGAGCCCAATCTGTTATTTCCTTGACAGTGGCATTCCTGTTTGAGGTGCACTGACGTTTAAGGGCCCGGAGATCACGAACATCCAGTAGAGTTTTACGGCCTTGACCCTTACGCACAGTGATTGTTCCAGATTCTCTGAATCTTTTGATGATGTTATGCACGGTTGATGATGATAACTTAAAAGTCTTTGCTATTTTACGCTTGGTAACACCATTCTGGTATTGCTGCACTATCTTTCTGCACAACAATGGTGGAATTGGTGATTCTCTTACCATCTTGGCTTCTGAGAGACACTGACACTCTGAGAAGCTCTTTTTATACCCAATCATGTTGTCAATTGACCTAATTAGTGTTAATTGGTCTTCCAGTTGTTCGTTATATGCTCAATTTCCTTTTTCCAGCCACTTATTGCTACTTGTCCCAACTTTTTTGGGATTTATTGACACTGTGAAATTTTGAATCAACATATTTTTTCCTTTAAAATGTTACATTTACTCAGATTAAACTTTTGATCTGTCATCTATGTTATATTACGAATAAAATATTGACATTTGCCATCTCCACATCCTTGCATTCAGTTTTTATTCACAATTTGTTTAGTGTCCCAACTTTTTTGGAATCTGGTTTGTAGTCTCTCACTAAGCTGGGACTGTTGGGGCTAGTTGACAACTAAAAAATTTAAAATAATTAAATAACAAAAGCACCCTTTCACTTACATTCTCCATGAGTTCTGTTTGTGAACAAACTACCAGCAAGTACAACCAATTTTTGAAAATCACTTTTTCTGTGCACACAGGAAGAAAACTGCTGTTGACTGTGCTCATTATTTTGTTGTCCACCTCCACTCACACTGTATCTGCCTCAGCCCCTTGTATACCCACCTCAGTAGTTGCACTTATGTTTAGGGTTAAATCTCCTGGAGTACATTTTGAAAAAAGGACAAGTTAATTTGAACAATTATTATTTATCAACAGCTTTGTTTTAAGACCTGGACATTTTAGATTTGGGTTTGTAGACAAATGTTTTTGTTATCAGAAGTAGAGCTCCTGTGCGGGTCTCAAAACTCTAGAGCTCAAGGTTTCACTGAAATTAGATTGAGAAAAGTTTGAGACATGACTGAGATGCCTGCAACAACTCTGAGACTACTTTAAGAGAAAATATGTTCAAAATTCAAACCTCTGCTAGACAAGGAAATCAGGAACAAACATTTTGACACCTTTTGAAGATTTTATTGTGAATGGTATTCACCAACAGGCACAGCTTAGTACGATGGAGTATTAGAACCATGCTAAAAAAATATATAATTTTATTACGAATGAGAATAAAGTCATAGTATTATGAGAATAAAGTAGAAGCAATATGAGAATAAAGTCATAATATTATGAAAATAAATTTGTAATATTACCAGAATGAACCTGTAGTATTATCAGAACTCCAACATGAAAAATCAGTTTACAACTGCGGTAAAATGATTAATTATGACGTCAGCAGTACAGTAGCAGGGGGTCCAACGCACTGTGGCGTATGGATTCTTATGATAAACTGAAGCTGTATGGCACTGCAATTAATGGATGCCTTCACGGATTTAGTCATCACATAATGTGGATGGATGGAGGCATATTTCACAAACAGTGACCCAAAAGTGATCACAGACTACTTCATAAACAGTGACTCACATTGGAGACTGTCCACAGCAGGTGAGAGGAGACTCAGGACATATTACGACTTTATTCTCATAATTTTATTACTTTTTTCTTGTAATGTATTTTTTTTTTTTGCGTGTGGCCCTATTACTCCGTTGTAGCTCAGAGACAGACATTAAGAGACACATTTTTATAGAAACAGAACAATAATTGTATCATAAAGCATTCACTCTTGATACTATACTGATCTCCAAATTACCTTTTCCATATAAAATTAATATAACTTTTTTTTTAAATCACATTGGGAACTCCTCAAAGGTCCTATGGGAACTCAACCAACCAACTCTTTTTAGTTTAAACGAGTCCTTAATGTCCCGTTCTTGTTCAAGCCTGCATGAGTTTGTGCAGAACGATAATACAAAATGAATGTGCCAGACAGCAGATGATCTCTTTACCTCTTTTTAAACCGTTGGTTTATTTAAATGAGTCATCATCTCATTTGTGCTGACCGTAAACAGTTACAAAATAAAAATGAAGTAAAAAAACACAACAAAAGAATAAAGAGACTTGTTCCTAGTGGTGACAAGTGGAAAAGTTCTGCAAATCCCTTCCACGTAAGACGGCACCTTATATTTTGGTTAACTTCTCTTTTTTTTTAACTATTGTTGTGTGAGAACAATCATCTCTATACACATAATGTATACACATTTTCTACACCAAGACAATTATGAGTTTACGGCTGGAATTAAGATGTAAAGTTCTGGTTGGATTTGATGTAAGACTACGTACAAAGTCTGCATGTTGGTGTGGCTTTACATAAAATAGATATTTTGAGTGAGAGTGAGAAGGCACAGTACATATTCTTTTATTATTCTTTTCACAACATGTAGAAGTACTGTACAGTATAATGCAGCCTCAGTGAAGTAAGAGGGTGTATATTGCCTTCTCCATGCTAACTTTCACTGTGTTTGGAGTGGATCTGTATGTGAACACACAAACCGATGAGACACTGATGTATAAGGGGACAAAGAGCAGACTTTACCTTACAGGTCTCATAGTCCTTGTGGAGATAGTGCTGGTGGATTAGCCAGTTTCTTCTCTCCACAATGGGAAGCTCTGGTGCTGGGTGGAAAAAACATCAAATGAAAACATTAACTGTATAAAACCTCGTTCCATTTTGCTGTTCATGCAACGTCTCTGTTTGTTGTCAGATGAATTATTCATCCTGTAAGTGCCCTCCTTTTGCAGTCTTTCGTAAGTCTCTGATCTGACAGTAACACACTGCAACCTAAATCCACACGCTAAATTTAAGTCAGTTCACCAGACACACTGGAAATATTTGCTCGTTAGCTGGTTTTTACTTTAGAACAGACAGCTCAGACTAAACAGTCTTTTTATTTTCATCTGACAGACGACTAAATAACCCAGAAAGAGGTCTAACTCTGCAGTCGCAGCGAGTCTTTGATGTGACAGTTAACTTAGATGTTAGGACTTTAACCATACCCCAGGCTGAACTATAATCAATTCACTGGCTCTAAATGTCATCTTGTACGCAAGTTTTGCCGTACAAACACTGCTTCCCCCCTCCAATATTTATTTTACATCTTGGCAGGTTGAGATATTCTTCTTGTTGCCAGGGCAACTATGTCTTTTGGAAGCAAGGTGCTTGTGTCAAAATGGAGAAGCTGAATGAAAGTGGGAGGATGAAGGAATGAGCAGCACAATGCAAAGCTGTAGAGAAAGAGTTAAATAACCTGAAGAACAAAATCCAAACGCTCCAAGTCCCTTTCCCCAGTGGAGTGCAGCATTTCATTTCACAAGGAGGCAAACGCAATTCCAACTGAAGCAGGTTTGATTTTGATAATCCTGTTATCTTGCAGCTACTACCGTTTTCCTCCAGGGCTAAAAATAGTATTCAATACGTCCCAGAATAAAGCGCTAGCTTTGAGTCTGTCAGTGACATTGGTAGAGGAGGGGGACTGTATCATTAAAACAAAGTGTGAGTTACAACAGTCCTTTGTTTTAAATATGTCAGCTCGTCAACTGTGCTGATCTACTGGAAAAGCTGGAGTCTCCACATGGGGAAGCGTAAAACTGAGCAGGTCTGACTGGTCAAGATTTGGAATGGCTCTATTTGTAGAGACCCAATCCGCTTTTTTCCATCCTGCTGAGACAGCAAAAATATTCTCGAGTGGGATTCGGCTGAGGTCCTGCAGTATGAGGAGAAAAGACTGAATACATGTGTGACACAAAGAAAGGAGGGGAAGAGAGGCAGGAAAGAAAAGCCCAGCATGAGGTGCCCCATATACAGCTGTGTGTAAAACTACATCGCAAACAGAGGAATTTTGTCATAGTTACATTTGATCGGGCTAAAGCTAAGACAGCTTTACCGTCTTTGTGTTGCCATCCGTGTGTTTAAAAAGAATACGAGCAGAGAGGAGGCATGCTGAGATCAAAAGATGTGCAGATTCAGAAAAAAAATGGGATGAAAGATATTTTGGAAGCTTTACCCCCAAAACTTCAGAAACCCCTTTATCTTGTCAAGTGTCACAAGGTTGCTGACACATTTTATCAGCAACATCTAAACAAATAAGGGACACCATCAAAAAAAGAAGATCAAATGTATTTAAGCTGAGATTTGAGTTTGAAAAATGGAGACACGATTGAACAAAAACTAGTTTCTATTGAATGTGGTGACATTTTTTGCAGTATCTTCTGGGTATAAACAAGTAAATATGCTGAGCTGCACTCCAGTAAGCCTTAATACACAAGCTGGTGCACAACATAATCGACTTTGTGTGTACATTAAACAAACTGAACTGCATTTCATGAAGGTAAATCCAGAGCAGGACTAACTTCAAGAGCCAGTGGACAGAAGTAAACTGGGATGAATAGTTTTTTATTGGATTTATTTTTCTATAATCTGGGCTTTTGAGTGACAAGATGCTTTATTTCTTCTTGGGATTTGTGTGACGTTATAGACAATTTTGATCACTCAGTTCCTGCTGGAGATCAGTTTTAACAGTTTGATCATTTTAAACACGGTATTTAAACCATGCTTTCAACAGAAGTCTGTGCCTATTTTAGTGCCGTGCATCTCCGAAAACAATAAAGTTATAGATTTGTTACGACTTAAAAAGAATAGACATTTTTATTCAAATCAAAACTAAGAGTTGCTGCTCCACTGCAGCATAAAATGTAACCTCTAAGGTGGCATTTGCAAGGTTTTACACCCTCTATGCATCTAACAAGACTGAGTCAAATCCTCTGGATAGATTCTTTAAGTCCTTTATCCAAAAGACTTCTTCAGTCTGATTGGTCAGACTGAAGAAGTCTTTTGGATAAAAGACGAAATGTTTCAACAAAGAACAATCCATCCAGAGGACCTGACTCGGTCTTGTTAGATTTATCTACCTGGATTGTTGAGCATGAGGACACCCTCTATACATCTTTTTCAACAAATCTTATTTTAAAGAGTAATTAGCAACTAAAGCTGTTAAATAAACGTAGTCTTTATTATGTTATGTTTTTTTTCTATATTTTTGATTTACTTCATTTTGTATATTGCTTCATGTGTTGTCTGTTGTTCTGTCTGTACAGCACTTTGGTTGGCCTTGTAGCTGTTTAAGTGCTCTATATATGAAATGGTATGGTATAGTATGGTAGTAAAGTTGGAAACAAAAGTATGCATGAAACACAATAATGCAATAATTCTGTTTACATTACTTAATAACTTACTTATACCACAGGAATAAAACACATTTATATTTGTCTCTTCAAATTATATAAATCAAATCCCAGTTAGTGCTTCCACAAAACACATCACTGTAGGGAACTTCAAAACAATAATGTTGCAAGTAGTCGATTCTTTTCATAAAGTGTGTTTTTAAAACCATAATACAACACACGAATCTTTAGGCAGTAAAATCAAGAAAATAATGGGTCATCAGGAAGCAGCTGACAGAAAAAATATTTCATGTTAAACAAATACTCCCCTCATAGAAATATCTGTGACAGGGCTCTGGTGCTGAGTGTGAGAGAACAGAAGAGAAAGGGGGACCTCTGCAGGCTCATCAGCTCCAAACACGTTAAATAATGGGAAAGAAAAAAGCTTCAACACGCTGGTATAATCATTTAGATTGGATGTAAAAGTCTTTTTTAAAGTCAGTTATGGTTGTGTGGTAGTACCTTTAGGTGCACGTCGCTTCTTAGCTTCAGCAGAAACTGGGAGCTGAAACATACCAAATAAACAATAAATAAACAAACAAATATAAAAAGTAGAACAATGTGGAACAAGTTCAATATTTTTTTGTCAGTCACTTCAGAACGTGAAACTCATATATTACATAGATTTATTACACATAAAGTGAAATATTTCAAGCCTGTATTTCTTGTAGTTTTGATGATTATGACTTACAGATAATGAAGAAAAAAAATCAGCGTTTCAGAAAATTAGAATATTGTGATAAAGTTCCACATTGGAAACTCATGCACATTATGCATAGATGTCGTATTCCTCAAGTCAAGCCACTCCTGAACCACAGAAGTCAGAAGCGTCTTACCTGTGGAGGACTCCAGAAAACCCAGTGGACCAACACCAGCAGAAGACATGGACCCAAACCATCACTGACTGTGGAAACTTCACTCTGGACCTCAAGCAACGTGGATTCTGGACCTCTCCACTCTTCCTCCAGACTCTGGAACCTTGGTTTCCAAATGACATGAAAATGTACTTTCATCTGAAAGAGGACGTTGGACCACTGAGCAACAGTCCAGTTCTTCTTCTCCTCAGCAGGTAAGACACTTCTGATGTTGTCTCTGGTTCAGGAGTGGCTGGACTTGAGGAATGAGACATTTTGTAGCTCATGTCCAGGATTCATCTGTGCATGTTGTGCAAGAGTTTTCCAATATGGAACTTTTTCACAATATTCTAATAGTGTGAGACTGGCCATTGGTTTTTCATTATCTGTAAGTCATAATCATCAGAACTACAAGAAATAAAGGCTTGAAATATTTCACTCTATGTGTAATAAATCTGAGTTTCACTTCCTGAAGTGAGTGATTGGTAAAAATATTAAACTTTTCACAAAATCCTATTTTTTAAAAGATGTACCTGTAGAAATAAAAGTTAAAAATAAATACAAGTTGTTTTATAACTTTGGCACAGTGGATTTCAAAAATGGATGGCATGGTGGCTCAGTTGGTAGAGCTGTTGCCTCTCAGCAAGAAAGTTGCCGGTTCAAATCCCGGCCCATCCTTCTGGGTGGAGTTTGCATGTTCTCTCCGAGCATGGGTGGGTTTTCTCCGGGTACTCCATTTTCCTCCCACAGACAAAAACACAGCTTTGACACACAACTATACAGTTGTGAGATGTAACTGGCCTTCACAAAAATCTCTAAATGTTTTTAAAACAGTCATGGGAGAATGCTGCATTCTGTGAAGATCCACAACTTCTCCTCCACCATAACCCTCAGCACGGGCTGTGTGTTGAGCCCTCTCCTGTTCACTCTGCCTGTCTACCTCTGCCTGTCTACCTCTGCCTGTCTACCGACCCATCCAGGCTGTCATATTGTAAAGTTTGCAGATGATACAGCGGTGGTTGGATGCATCAAAAACAATGATGAATCCAGCTACAGGCAGGAGGTGGAATATCTGGAGAGCTGGTGCAGGAAGAACAACCTTCACATCAATGTGAATAAGACGAAGGAGATGGTCATAGACTTCAGAAGGAACACACACCTACTCCCCTGGTGTGCACCTGAATGACAACCTCAGCTGGGTCAACACCACCACCAGCCTGATCAAGAAAGCTCATCAGAGACTCTACTTCCTCAGACGGCTGAGATGAGCTGGTCTGTGAAGCTCAGTCCTCACCTCCTTCTACAGGTGTGCAGTGGAGAACATCCTGTGCTCCAGCATCAACGTGTGGCATGGAGGCTGCACAGCTGCAGAAAGAAAAGCTTTGCAGA
>NW_023619789.1:0-8325 GCF_014905685.2 Nematolebias whitei
TGTAGTAGTCACGTAGGTACGTGCCACTAGTTGTAGTATGACAATATATGAGATATATATGCATACAATATTCACGAGTTCCTCATCTTTCTGACTGTGTAATGTCGTGCATTGAATTTAACAGAAATGTAACGAGAGACGTCATTTATCTTTGACCCATCAAATCAATGCGGTCATTTATTTTCAGAATCAAAGTTTTAACATCAAACATTTACATTAATTTGGCAAAATATGAAAATAATAACAGACAAGTTTCACAGAAAAGGGACATCGATCACTCGGCGGTGAACGAGGACTTTGCTTCAGATATTTCTAAAATATCTGTATGATTTTTGAGAAAGAGGAGAGTTTTAAGATGAAATGGAGATTTATCTTACAGAGAAATATGTGAGGGAATTAATCTGTTTGACCAGAAATTGCACGCTCCATCAGATATCAGCTTGCCCACGGTACACTTGGTCGAAAATAGAACCATCTACCTTGATGATGAACTCAGCGTCGGCGTAGGTTCCTTTCTGACTCTTTTCAGCGTCTCCGTGAGAACTGCCAACCCTCAGAGAGTCGTACGTGGTGTTCAAACAGAAATTATAATCCCAAAACGTCTCTGGATCATCTTGAATGCGTTTGCACCCAAGAACTCTGAACTCCTTTCATTCTTCAGAACTTCTCAGATTCTAACAGAATCTTTCAACTCCAGCAACTCTCTAGTTCTTCATCTCCTCAGCCTCTGGAATTCTCTGGACATCTCCCGAATTCTTTTCCATTCTCTCATGAACTGGGAAGTTGCCACATTTTAAATGGGTCGACTTCCGGTTCAATTTAGAGCTTTCTGATTCGTGGATGTACCAGAAAGAGGTGTGGTTTTTGCCGTAAGGTGTTATCAAAAGTCGAGGTCAGAGAATGAGTTTGTTTAACAACTGACAGAGAGATTATTGCAGAAAAGCAGACTTCGTGGAGTCAACTCTTCTGTATCTTCTGTAAAGATTAAACATGACATTTCTTTTTCAGTAAACATTTAGTTGACCGAAGCTTCAACTTTCACATACTTACGTTGCTTGGCTCATTTCAGACAGAAAATCAAGAAATGCATATTAACCTGATTTCTTCTTTGAATGAGGAATAAAAATCATTACTTACTGTTTATGTAAAATAAAAATGAGTAGTTCTTTTCAACCTGTAACATCGAGTGGAACTAACACAATTTGATTATTAAACATTTGTAAAACAGTAATGATTATAGAGAATTGTCTTTTCTGCTTGATTAATTCAAGAAAGAAAGTCACCAGATGGCTCAGACTGTATTCAGATCAATGAAAATAACAGTCTCTGTCCATCTGATAGATTTGAGGTCATCAGGGTCAGATCAGGGTCAGATCAGGTTCACTACACAGCTAACTTCAGCTACGAGTTTTGTCATAAGGCTTCTTGGTTCCAAGCGTACCGCTTCTTTTATTCTTGTTCTCAGTTCTTCCAACTCATTTTGGTTTTTGGCGGTCCATATCCAAGCTTTTTTACCTTTCTGTTCGTTGTCTACTTTCTTTTTCTTCAGGCAAGCATACAAGGGTTTGGCATATTTCTGATAGTTTGGGACATGATCCCTCACATAGTTGCATAAACCTAAGATTTTTTGCAGTTCGTTTTCGGACTCGGGGGGCTGAATCTGTTCGTGTTTCTCTCTGTAGCCTTCTGAGAGTCCCAGATCGGCTGTCACTTGAAACCCTAGATAGTTCACTCTAAACTGTCCAAACTGACATTTCTTCAGATTCAGTTTCAGCCCTGCTTCTGTGACTCGCTGCACCACCTTTACTAATCTTTCTAGATGTTCTTCTTCTGTGTCATCTGCGATAAACACATCATCGATGTAAACTGTGGCGCCTAAGTCTTTAAGCACATCCATTACGGCTGATTGAAACACATTTGGAGAATTTTTGTATCCCTGTGGCAATCGCTGCCAAACATAGCTTCTCCCGTGATGGGCGAAAACTGTTTTCCCTTGTGATTGCTTAGCCAGTCTGAGTGAGAAGAACCCATTTGCCAAATCGATGCAGGATTTGTACTTTTTCACTTGCAGAGTTTTTAAAGTACCTTGTGGGTTGATTAGGCTAGCTCGGTTGGCCACTGTTCGTCTGTTAAGTGCTTTGAAATTGATTATCGGTCACCATCCTCCTCCAGCAGACTCAGGTTTCTTCACTGCTTGGATGGGGCTGTTAGTAATAGGGTTTGCTTCTTCTCTAATGATTCCTAAAGCACTTAATTCTCTTACGAATTTGTTCATTTCTTCAACTGCACCTGGATAGAGGGGATATTGTTGCACAGGTGGATGTACTCCTCCTTCGATTATGTGCACAAATCTTGGGCCCAAATCCCCGCAGTCATTTTTAAATTTGGCCGCTGAGGCTGACTCGATGATTTGTTTTAACTTCTCTTTCCCGGCCAGGGAGAAGTCGCTCTCATTTAATTTTTGCTCTGTTACTTCGGGGATATTTACAGGTTTATACCACTCTTCGATTTCCTTTTCTCCATGTGTTGGCCCTACTTTTACTAATCTGGATTTGAGCATATTCAACAACCTTTTCGGGGTCCTTCGGTCTCTTTTTGGCTTTGCTAGTTCTTTCAAATCTGTTAATGTCATGAGGTTATAAGGTCCTTTTACCCATACAATTCCTTTCCATAAGACAAAAGGCATTTTTTCTACGGTTCCATTAGCCAATTGGACCGTCAGGTGTCCTATTGCTTTTAGGTCTCTGCAGGTCATCGACACCTCTGCACCAGTGTCTAACAGATAAGGTTCTCTACCTAGTTCGGTGTAGATTTCGTCCCCGTCCCAGTAGGCATTCTCTAGTGTGACCCGTGACCTTTCAGCCATCATTTAGCTGGCCCTCCATTCCCCTTCATGCGGGACTCTTGGAGGGCCTTCTTTTCTTCTGGGGTTAGATTTGCATATTCTTCTGGTGGTAAATATTTACCCCACTTCTCGGGTGTTTGATTTGCAGCTGGAGCTTGAAATTTTCTTGGTTACTGATTTCTGTATGGTGGCTCTTGCGGCCTCGGGGGCCGCTCCCTGTACTGTGGTTGCTGGGGGGTCTTTCAGCTACCTTCGGTTGTTTTGGGCTCTGTTTTGCCTCACTTTTCTTTCGCTCATCCCAGAAGTGCTATTCTAGGTCATACGATTTTACCGCTTGATCTATTTGGGCGACGGTGGTCTCATGTTGGGGCATTTTGGCAAATGGGATTTCTCCCCTTCTCCCTTTTGTTACGCTTCTTACGGCTTTAACGTATCTGTTAGGGGGAATTACTTGTTTAAGTTGATACCAGACTGGTGTAAGGCGTTGCCCTTGATCCATACGCGCTCGTGCCCGTTGAATCTGAGAGTCCTCATCGTCCATGTCCTCTAAGACTAATTTCTCATATTGGCTTTGAGCCGACTCCCCTTTACTCACTGGGTTGGTAGTGACATTACCCAGCCACAGCTTTTTTGCTGATTCACACTCAGTGGAGCTAACAACCATGGGCCACACATCTTTGATGTATTCCTCAGTGGTCTCTTGGGATCTTTTTTCTCTCACTAAGGTTTTCAGCTTTTTGTACTCACGATAACTGTCAGTGTCTGAGCCGGAGGCTCGGCTTTGTTCCGCCCGTCTCGGTTCAGGGGTTGATTGAGGCACATGATATGATGGATTTGCCTCGGCCGTGCATGTGTCATCTTCTTCATCGGCTGATATTTCATCTCGCAGTTTCTTTTCTGTTTCTTGGGCATATTTGTAGGCAGTCTTTTTCATTCTTTTCAGCATCACATCGTGTACTATTCCCAAGTAAGCTGTTCTAAACTTACTAGTTAGGGGTTTGTGGGCTGCTAAGGTGGGGTACGAAGACATCATTAAAACATTGGCCCACTCTCCCAACGTAGCTTTTCCAGTCAGTTCCACCATCTCATCTGACCTGTCTGCCCATACTGGTGGAATGTCATAATGGTTTTGGCCAGCTTCAGGGATGTAGGTTCGGCGCCCATCACTCGCCTGCACCGGACCCCAACTCAAGTCTCTGGCCAACCTTTCCGACACCCTGTGTACATCCAGCATTTCTATCCCCTTCTTCTGTCCTTTCCTTTGCCCTATTCTCAATGGCTTAATTGGATCATCATATTGGCCTGCTATTGATCCTAGGCTGGCACTGCCTTCATCATCTGTGTCCTCCTGACTCAGATCAGCGTCTGGTTCTCCCTGTGAGCTCTCTTCATCACTTTCCTCGCTCTCTCCATTTAATGGTTGTATCTTTGCTAATGTTTTACACTTTGACTGTCCCTCTTGTGAATCTGCGCCACTTCTGCGTCGTCTCGTGGCTGAACTTTTCAGATCCTTTTCTGAGGGTGAGGTCAGAGGTGTTTTCGACCCCTGAGGATTAATCCTTAACGGGTCTTCACTTTTCTTGGCCCCCGGTGATGTTGATGATTTCTCTGCATCGTCTTTCCCTAACTTTAGGGGTTCTTTATTTGTTTTTTCCTCTAGTTTTGTCTTTGAGGCTACGACCCTTGATTTTCGATCCTCATCTAACTGAGTTGGAGTCACAATAATCAATTCTTTCAATGCCGCTGCCGCAGGCATCTCTTTTGCCAACCACATAGCTGAACGAATTGCCACACGCTCAGCTATTTCTCACTGCAGATGATGGGACCGCAGCCCATCGACACTCATCACCAGCCGCCTAAAACCCTGAGTTATGGCTCTGGATACTCCTCTTTCGATTGCTCCTAACATCTCTCTCATGTATCCTTCATCGCTGGTTGCCTCCTCATAGATTATGATCGGGACATGTATTATGGCATAATGTGATAGGTCAGCACCACTAGTTAGGCTCACTTTTGGTTTTAAGTCTTTCATATTCTGCTTTAGTTGAGTTATTTCTTGTTGGTACTCGCTTCCCGCTAATCTCTTTAATGTTTTCCTAAATGCTGAGTTATGAATTTTATACTTAAGATCAGTAAATACCAACAGCCCGTCGGCATCCACCATCCAAGGGCTTCCTTTTAGCCTACCTACTCGGACCCCATTTTGGAACGGCACGATTTGTGTTTCCTCGGGTAAGGGTTTAAGTGTTTCAGTCAGAGGGAATTTGGGCATGTTTATTGGTATTGGTTTAATTTTCTCTTTCAGCCTCGCTCTGGGCTCCTTTTCATCTTTTCGCTCAGATTTTGGTTCAAGTTTTGGTTCCCGATGTTTTTCTTTGGATTGTCTTTTTCTTGGGGTTTCACTAGACATTCCTGAGGGACCCTCCCTTGGGTTCTCCTTCTTGTCTCTTTGGTCATCGTTTAGCTCTGACTTTACTTGCATCTTTGCTTTTTCTAAGGGCTCCACTTTCAACCCTCTTCCACTCATCCAGTACTGATTTAATCTCTCTGCTAGAGCTTGGGCAATGGCATTCAGCTATTGATCATTTTTCTCTTTTTCTGCTTCATCATCAGAGGACCAGTCATTGTTATTTTTTCCCGCTGTGGCTCCTGATCTTAGGTGCTCAGCGTCTGAGTCTAAGTCTGGGTCATGAGTCTTAGTCTCCCTGTATTGGCTATCACTTAAGGAAAAGCCTCCATATGGGAGGTTCACAAAAGGGGGGTTCACATGGGAGGCCGGAGCAAATGCTCCTGGTCCGGGTCTGACAGCACTTGGACCTTCTTTTTCTATCTGGGTGTTTACAAACATATCACTTTCATGTTCATTCTCTTTTCCCTCATCTAATTTGGATTCATCGTCATCTGAGACTCCTGGAGAGCCCACTTGGGATGCTTTTTCTGATCCGACTCCTTTCTCCTGGTTCTTTCTTTGTTCATACACGGCCACTCTCATCAACTCTTCTTTGTACTCTTGGTACTTAGGAGCTGCTTTTGTGTCTTGTTTAACTAGGTGCCACCCTAGTCCTGATGCTCTCGCCACCATTTTATTAGAGAGTCATAATCGAGGGAAGGGCTCATAATCACTGTGATTAGGTCACCCACTGCTGTCTCGACTAACTGTATCCACCACTGTAACCACTTTTTGATCTCTGCTTTGGTCTTTATTCTAGCTAGGTCTCGCATCACTATCATTTGAAGCCCATTCACTGCCTTGTTACAATGGTACATGCTTTTTTCTCCTATGCTTTTAATCAGGTTTTGTTGCAGGACTTCTTCATCTATCTCCAGATTACTTTCTTTGAATTGGAGCTGCTTTAGATGGTCCCAGGTTTCATAACCTTTTCCATAGGGGAGGATTCCTATCCTTACCCCTAATATTTCTTTTTCTGGCTCGGATGTCACAGTTTTAGATTTAGGCTGTGTTGAGATGATTCACCCAGACTGTTAACTACCTTCTTCCTTGCACCACACCCAACTTTACACCTCGTGCCTCGCCTTACCTAGCAGCAGGAGTGGGGACGTTCGGCGGACGAGGAAGCACAAGTTAACTGTAGCTCATCTCCTGATTTAGCATTGTAATTGTTAACCGATCTGGCAATCTTTAGAATCTAGGAAAAATAAGACTCCAGGGTGTTGTTTTATACTCAAAAAGCTAAGAAAACCGTTTAAAACCTCCCAAATACTTCTGTTGTTTCGTTGAACCAAGTTTTTCCACTTCCAAGAACAAGAGGGTGTGTTAGAAATAAGAATCCAGAATTTTACGTTTTGCTTTGCTTTTAATCAATAATTTTTGCAGGGGAACAGCAGTATAGCACAAAAAAGGATTACACTGGATTATACAGAAATTACATGATGGATGATTCTCACTCTTTATATCATTTTCAGTTGTTAACCTTCCCTAGGTGAGGTGGATGGAAAGGTTTGAAACAGGCACTTGGTCTCCTCTCAGCCCGGCGTCGGACTTCTCTCAGTCCAGCCGGCCGCGCCCGGTTTCACTCAGGAACACACGTACCCACACAGCTTGCCTACTCTCTACACCTGCCTCAACAGATTATGTCTTACCACAAGAAAGACCCTTCTACAACTCTGAGCAACCAGGTTTTTGATATAATAAATTTTTCTGTTTGTCAATTCGTACACCACTGCTAAAATTTGGTAAATCTCTCTTTTAGTTAGGATCAATTTTTGTGGAGCGTCCCTTACCATACTCTCTGAATCAGGTAATGGCAGATTTCCCGGTCCAGTTCTGTCAGGACCCAAGCCACTCCTTAATCCTCGCTGGTTTAATTTGAAGAAAATGGGTTTCAGGTTTAATCCGGGCTGCTGAGTTTTGAAGAAATAATTCAAAAAAAGAAAATTATTCCATCGGATTTACCCCAGTTCTTCTCCAGCTAGAAATCGTCCAAAATTGCCCTATTAATCCAAAATCGTCCAAGGGTTCTATGGTCCTTCGTCCTTAGTCCATCCTCGGTGAAGTGATTCCCCCAAACAGCCAAGATTCAACCGAATCCTCTGTTATTATAGCTTCCGTTTTTGACTGACAGCTCTCAGCTTTGTCACCCCATCGGCTTACCCCACCTTTTTAGGCGGGCTTTGAGTCCCATCTTGACTTGGTTCTTATGAGACTTTTGCAAGTCATTTTATGCATTTTAAAATTTGGGTGTACTTTAGTTTACTTTCTGCACGGTCATTTTGTGCTGTCTTATGCTGATTGGCTCAGAGCTGTTTTCAAAGGTTTCTCTTGCGTAATTTCAGGTACTTTCCAGAACCTTCACATAGACTTCTCGTTTTTTCCTTCAACATTCATCATGAATCAACTTAAACACAGGTTACATTGTAAAATCATAAGATTACATTCTTTAATCACAAAGTTTGTAACTTCACCTGATCATCTACTTTATTTATTGAGTTTTCATTAACACATACTTCTTCTTTCATCTAAAACTGGTATTTTTACTCAGGAAGAACACGCTTTTTGCTTCTGTCTTCTCTCTGTTCTCTGCATGTGTGTAGATGTGTGTGTGTCGAGTGCCTGCGTGTTTTTCTTACTTAGGTTTATGTGAGAGTGTAAGGGAGACACACAGAAGGGCCTGCGTGTGTGTACGTGAGCGGGGGCCTGTGTGTCTGCGTCTGTGTCTGTGTGTTGATCTGCTTAGTCAAGGGTTGAAGGCCTCACCGCACACACAGACGCACAAACACACAGAATAACATGTTCTGACTTGTTCTTTCCCATAAAATAAGTCTGATCTCCGTAATCATTTGACAACATATACACATACATACATATATACATATACACATGCATACATATATATACATATACACATACATACATATATACATATACACATACATACATATACATAAATGTATACATATACACACACATATATATATATATGTATATATATATATTAATACATATATACATATACACACAT
>NW_023619790.1:0-8320 GCF_014905685.2 Nematolebias whitei
TTTTAAGAGTTTTTTTTAAGTTTAGAACAATTATTTATTTTCCACAAAAGTTTGGAGGCACCGCCGGGATACGCCTGAGAGTTCGTCCGGCCTACGGAGAATCGGACGAGGCTGATCACCGGACCTCCGACCCTCCAACTAGGACGTTTTGGGAGCGGGAGGACGTCTGGTTCTCCGGGGGGGGGATCGACTCCAGCCGTATTCGAAAACAGGAAACCAGAGACACATCTACGATAAGGTAAATAAATAAATAAAATAAAAATAAAAAAAATAAAAAAAAAAGCGCTAGCGACAGACACGACTCCGTCAAAAAGATCGCTCTCTCATAAAATAAGTAAGCTTTCATTAGGAAAAGCCGAGGTAAGTTCTCATTAGGAGGACCGAGTGTAAGTTCTGAAAATTAGAGTAGGAACCGAGGGTAAGTTTTCTTTAGGAAAACCGAGGTAAGTTTTCTTTAGGAAAACCGAGGTAAGTTTTCTCTAGGAAAACCGAGTGTAGGCTCGTCTTGATAAAGAGGGCTGAGGAAATAAAATAGTTTCGTCTTAAAGATAAAAATGGGAGCGACAAAAAGTAAGAATCTAGATTATATACCAAACGGTTCGGTTGCAGAAAAAATGAAACGCTTATACGGAGTTTCCTGTCTAAGTTTCGTTTCTCAGTGGCATTACAAATTTGGTTTTCCTAAAAATGGATCTTTAGAAACCCAAGACATTCAAAAACTCGAAGAACAATTATTGCAGCAAAAGCAGAGCATGATTCAGATGAAGAATATACCTCAAAAGGTTTACTTAACGATGCACAAGCATGAGGAAGCTTTTAAAATGTGGAAAAATGAGTCTAAAAATATGATGGGTAAAACGGAGTCCAGATTATTACAGATGTCTCAAAAAGTTGAAGATTTACAGAAACAATGCAGAGAACAAGAGACTCAAAAAGACAAAGACGAGAAAAAAACAAAAAAAACAGAACTGAAAACCTCTCTTTTTCCTCTGTCCTCTCTCACACATGCACCGGAGACCCACGGACCTCTTCCTCCCACCGCACCCTCCACCTCGATCCACCCCTCGCTGGCTGAACTCAAAGACCCACCACCCTATGGCCCACCACAGATGGAAGCACATGAGACTCGCCCTGGACTGAAACCTGCTTGGATCCTCACTTCAGACGATGATTTTATTGGACCAAGGCCAGCTGCCCCTCAGCAACAGGATGAACAAGGAGCAGCAGGAGGAAGAGATGTTACAACCAGACCACCACCATCCCCTGCTATCAGCTCATCAACATCAACATCTTCAAACTCTTCACCATCACTTTCATCATCTTCTGCAGGTTCTTCAATCATAACTCGATCCAAAGCTGCAGAGCAAGAGGAGCAGATTAAAGCTTTCAGAGAAAAAGAAAAACTGCTGGAGGCTGAAATACAGAGACTACAACAGTCACAGCACAACAACGGTTCTATAAGCTCCCCCATGACTTCAGATGGTGAACACAACTCCACGACCATGCCGATGCTGGAGGTGGGTGGACCGGACGGACCACAACTGGTGTTCAGAACTTGGCCACTGAGCGACCTGACAAGCCTGGCAAAACAACACCTCCCAGACATGGCCCAAGGAGGGGATGCCATAGGTGAAGCCATCACCAACATGGTTCGTATTCTCCGCCCCACCATACCAGAACTAAAAATGATTCTCACAGCTGTCTATGGTATGAACTTTGTAAGCACCATAGGCGCACAGCTGTTTGAGGTCCCGCCTGGCAACCAACGGCTGATGCGTGTCGAATACGCCCACGCAGATAACCAAGACTTTGTGACAGCTGTGGGTGACATTGTCAGGAGAGTTAAGACAGCATTTCCACAGACGCCTCAATATGCAAGGATCAAGGACACGGTCCAGAAGAGTGGTGAACCCCCTCAAGAGTACATTGATCGTCTCATCCCTGTGTTTCGCACACACTCTGGCATCGCTTTTCCGGACAACGACTGGCGTGATGCTGCACAGGCTTCAGCCTTCGAAACCATTCTGTGTCAATGTGTGATGGATGGATTCTTGCCAACAATCCGCAAGTCTGTCCAGAACACATACATAGGCTGGAAAGCTGGCATTCGCCTCAATGACCTCCTACGTCATGCCAGACACGCCTGGGAACAGCACACATCCGAAGAAACTGCAACATTGAAGAAAAAGACAAAACAAGCAGAAAATGCTCAGCTGACTCTTCTTCAAGCTGCACAACAGATGACCTTGAACACTGCCCCACCACAACAGCTTCCAGCTTTTTCACGCCCACCACCACCCCCTGGCCCTTGGCCAGGCTCACAACAGCAACAACCACGTGGGTACGCAGGAGGGCCACAGCCATGCTTCCTGTGTGGAGGGACTGACCATTGGATGAGAGACTGTCCACAAAAACGCACCACATGGCGAGGGCGTGGCCGACCATTCCAGAATCGAGCACCAATGCCACCACGAGAGCCATGGCCCGTGAACCATGAACAGAACTTTCACCCAGGCTCCCAACAATCGGTTGGTCGAAGCCAGGGTCCACCCAGGGGTCGTGGCCACCGAGGCGGGCACTCATCCTGACTAGAAGGGGGCGGTGAGGAAGGTCCGGGTCTCCAAACAGCAAGTACACGCACACACACACCAGCTGTTTCACCTACTGATACCACATGCACCTCCACGTATTTTAAATACACCCAGTCAGCATGTTTGAAGTTACCCATGCTCACAATGCTTGTAAACAATGTTCCACTAAAGTTCTTAGTGGACTCAGGGGCCACTCAATCTTTGATAATGAAGAAATGTCTCCCACATGCTCCACTGTGTGGCAAGATTATCCACTCCACAGGAGCATCTGGTGTAGCAATCCCAGAGGTAATGACAACTCCTCTGAATGTGATTGACCCTTTTGATCACACTGCCCACTCGCATCAGTTTCTACTCTCACAGACGTGTCCAATAAATCTTCTGGCCAGAGATCTAATTCTTAAATTCAACCTGTCCATCGATTGTAGCCCTGAAGGACTAGTGGTGTCAAAGTCTACACACTCAGTGGACACTTTGGTGACACTAGTGCCTGATCTGCTGTTTGTATTTGAATGGTCCCTCACTGATGAGAGTCAGCGTGTAGCCTTGCTCTCTATGGCCAAAGATAGACTTCCACCTTCATGCACATTCATGCATGAACAACAGCTGCATTGCACTGCTCGTGTTACTTCAGACCCAGCTGATCAGCTAGGAGATTCATTCATGCAAACACCACCAACTGACTTACATACTACAGATATCTGCTGGACAAAGACCACATGTTTCCTGTTGACATGCCTCACAGATGATGTCACACCACAAACATGCTATTTCACAGTACCTGACTCATTTCCTCATGTTTCTCTTGCTAAACCTCCTGAAGCTCAGTGGCGCTCTTTAGGCCCTCTAGCACTGAGAGCCCATTGTGCATCTGACTGGCAACCACTTGACACTTGTTTTTACTCTCCTGCTCTGGAGATGTACAGACAACCACTTATTTCATCACTTCCGGTCACCCCATTCAAAGAAGTGATTGACACCTCTGCATGACTAACACTGCCTACGATGACTTCAGACAACCCAGACCTCTCTGCTGTTCCACCCACATTGTGGGCCCAGACAAAGTATGATGTAGGTCTGATAAAAGGTCAGGAGCCCATCCAAATTACTCCTAAATCTTCTTATCGACCAAAAATACCACAGTATCCACTGAAACCTGAGGCAGCCTCAGGCATTACACCTGTTTTTCACTCTCTTCTGGAAGCAGGTGTAATCGTTCCTTGTCCCACTTCACCTGTGAGAACTCCAATTTTTCCAGTGAAAAAGATCCGCCCCACTCCTCCTGATGAGTGGCGGTTTGTTCAGGATCTTAGAGCTGTAAATGCTGCAGTTCAAGCTCGTGCACCGATCGTCCCTAATCCTTATGTGATCTTGTCTCAAATACCAACTGGCTCCACCCACTTTTCAGTCATAGACCTGGCCAACGCTTTTTTTAGTGTCATTGTGCATCCAGACAGCCAGTACTGGTTTGCATTTGAGTTTTTAGGAAAGTCTTACACCTTTACTCGCCTTTGCCAGGGCTATTGTGAGTCTCCAACTATTTTCCACCAGGCTTTGAGAGATAGTCTGGCAGGATTCAGTCTTCCACCTGATTGTGCACTTCTTCAATATGTTGATGATCTTCTTTTGGCTGCTCCTGATGCACAAACATGCAAAACACACACAATCCGCCTCCTGCAGTATCTAGCTGCAGAAGGACACAAGGCCTCGTTGTCTAAACTACAGTTTGTGTTGCCACTGGTTACATTTCTGGGTCACAGAATCTCTGCAGAAGGAAGAGAGCTGGCTCCTGCGCGTGTTACAGCCATTGTTGCTCTTCCTCTTCCTGAAACAAAAAAGCAGCTCATGTCATTCCTAGGGTTATGCAGTTATTGTCGACATTTCATTCCAAACTACGCAGAACTTGAAACACCACTCCGCGCTGTTTGTCATGAAAAAGGCCTTCAAATGAGCTCTAAATTGTCTTGGACACCACCTGCACTGTCAGCATTTGAGACTCTCAAATTACAGCTGCAGAAAGCCCCCACCTTAGGAATTCCTGATCCAACCCGCCCATTTGTGCAGGCGGTGGATGAAAGGGAGGGATGCATGACATCAGTTTTGTTGCAAAGGCATGGTGACCTCATGAAACCTGTGGCCTACTTTTCATCAAAACTTGATCCAGTTGCTGCAGGACTCCCACTTTGCTTGCGCGCTGTTGCAGCAGCAGAAAAATCTGTATTGGCCAGTAGAGACATTGTGGGGTACTCTGATTTGACCTTGCTTGTACCACACGCTGTCACTCACATTCTAAACGAGCAAAAAACTGCTCACTTGTCTACAGCGCGTTGGTTAAGGTACCACACCACTCTTCTTGACATGCCAAATATCACCATCCAACGTTGCAACGTTTTAAATCCAGCTACACTCTTACCTTCACCTGTCGAAGGCACACCACATGACTGTTTAGCTGAACTTGAAGTGCTTTGCACACCTAGACCTGACTTACAACAAGAACCTCTTGAACACCCAGACTGGGAACTCTTTGTAGATGGCTCATCTTCACGTGATCCTAACACTGGCTCTATTCACAGCGGTTATGCAGTTGTAACTTCCTCCTCCACCATTGAGGCTCGTTCATTGCCTCCTTGTTCAGCTCAGGCCTGTGAACTCATAGCCTTGACCAGAGCTTGCCAACTCTCTGAAAACAAATCTGTCAACATCTTCACTGACTCTCGCTATGCTTTTGGTGTTGTACATGATTTTGGAGCTTTGTGGAAACATCGTCACTTCCTTCGTTCAGATGGACAGCCCATCTTGAACCACAAACTTGTTGCTAATCTTTTAGAAGCAATCACACTTCCCAAACACATTGCTGTAGTAAAATGTGCAGCCCATACCCGAAACACTGACCATGTCTCTAGGGGCAACGCAGCTGCTGACATAGCAGCTAAATCTGCTGCTACCACACCTCCTGAAAGGATCCACCCACTTCCTCTTATGATCTGCTCATCATCTCAGACTACAGCCTCACCTGACTCATTCACCATCACAGACATGCAAAAACTCTCAACACCTTCTGAGCGAGCAGAATGGAAACGCCTTGGAAGCACGTTCACTAATGATATTTGGCTAGGTCCAAACAACAACCCCTGCCTACCTCGACATTTCTTTCATTCTTTTGCTGTTTTAACGCATGGTGGAGACCATGTGTCAAAGGGGGGAATGTTAAGAGAAATGGACACACACTGGTTTACTGTGAAATTTTTGAAAGTTGCTGAACAGTACTGTGACTCATGTCTGATATGTGCCACTCACAATATTTCAAAAACAATAAAAACCACAGCACCAGGTGCACACAAGACAGTGACTGCTCCTTTTCAACATCTAATGATTGATTTTATTGAATTAACGCCTGTTTTAAACAAGAAATACTGCTTGGTTGTTGTCGATATGTTTTCCAAATGGGTTGAAGTTTTCCCCACAAAACATGCAACAGCAAACACAGTAGCAAAGATTTTACTGACGGAAATCATTCCACGATGGGGAATCCCCCAGAGAATTTCAAGTGATAATGGGTCCCACTTCGCAAATGAGATCATGAGTGAAGTATCCACGACCCTACATTTTGACCTGACAAAACACTGTGCCTACCACCCACAGAGCGGGGGCGCTGTTGAACGAGAAAATGGTACTTTGAAAAACAAACTGGCCAAACTTTGTGAGGACACAAAACAGAACTGGGTCACATGCTTGCCTATTGCTGTTATGTATATGAGGATGCGGAGACGAGCTAAATTTCGTCTTAGTCCTTTTGAAATCCTTTTTGCAGCTCCTCCCAATCTGGGAGTTGGACCAACAACTGATCCCACCAGAGATCTTAAACACTGTGATCATAACATGATGAACTATTGCATTGAACTAACCAAACACTTAACATCCATCAGGTCTCAGGTGCAGGGAGGACTCCCTACACCTGCGCAAAAGCAATTGCACTGTATTTCTCCTGGAGACTTTGTTATGATTAAATGTTTCAGGAGAAGGTGCTGGAACTCTCCCAGGTGGACTGGACCATTCCAGGTTTTGCTGACCACCCACACGGCTGTGAAGGTGGCTGAGAGAACTACTTGGGTCCACGCCTCCCACTGTAAGCTGTTCAAAGGGATCACTCCACCATCAGGAGAAGACCAAAGGAGCAAAGGACAGGAAAGACCAGGGCAACTGCCCGAAGAGTCACTCAGCACCAACGGGTAGCTGAGGCAGCGGTCTGTTAGGCCACGACCAAACCTAACAGAACCAGGACAGCACACTCACTGGCGTCAAAACCAGGTGAGGCAGCGTCCCCATTGCCCCTCTTCAACCGGACGGAAACCAGGATATCAAGAACTAGCCCAGAGGAAAAGAAGCACCAGAGCTTAAGAGCTGGGTGCCACCGCGGGTGCAACAAGTATCGGAGTCTGAAAGGCTTGATACCCACGAGGAATCTACGCCACTCACGTTCACCACCCACTGATAGAGCTCAGGCTCACAGTGAGGGCGGCGGGGTACCTAGACCCTCCAACTGATCAGGCAGGCAGAACAGATAGACGTTTGATACCCAACAGACAAACAACCATCATGAACTCCATGCGGTACCAGTGGAAACTTTTTGCATTCTTTGCATACATTTCCGTTTTAGTTGTTGGTTTTATTTTCCTCTTACAACACTTTTGTTTTAAGATAAAATGAAAATTCGTTTTACAGTTAGAGAACATCAATCCATTCTTGAGATTGACACATCCTGCACCGATGACATCTTTGTAATTGACTTTGACAGAGGCGGACACTCCCTGATGACTGAAACTTCACCCATTCCATCTAGACTAGAATTCCTAGATTTAGTAGTCTTAGTCGTCCAAAGTTGTGTTCTTAGGCTTAGACCAGAAGACCATGAGTACACTGGACAACATTTCCAGAACTAAAAGACATTTTTTAATCTTTCATATTTTGGTTTTATGCTTTAAATAAAAATTTTATGTTTTCTTCTTTTTATATTTTATGTTAATACTTTTTGACTAAAACAGTATGCCCTCCTTTATGTTCTTTGTATATTTTCATGTTTTGAATTAAATTGAAGTTTCTTACCTGTACGCATAAGCTTTTAAACAGGGTCTGTAACCCAAAAAAAACAGCTCTTGCAACTTCCATTTGAAGTTTATGATGGTCCTGTGCCAAACCACAAGTGATGCACTGAACTTGATGTTTATCCCTTTCAAAGTCTATACTTATATATATATTTTTTATTCACTTTGTTTTCTTATTTTGTTGTTCCTTTGGAACAAAAGGGGGGAAAATTGTGAAAAAATTAATAAACTAACATGTATTGTTTAAATATTATTTAATCCATGCTCATTCTGCAGACTTTCAAAGTTGGTGTGTGTATGTGAACTCTGGTAAACTCTTGTAAATGTGAACTTTTGTCCTGCTCCTGCAAACGTCCTTGTATTCCACCACCCGCAGAAGAGGCAAAGATACAGAACTTTACGCTTTTCGTATCAAAATGTTTTTCTTTTTCAGAATGTTCTAGCTCATGAAAAAAGACTGTTACAAATCTAATTAAAAAATACCAGATCCACAATGTTTTTCAGAATGTTCTAGTCACATGGACAGAAGACTTGTTACAGAACACGGCTTCAACAAGAAGAATAACATCATATCGTACTGATAACAAGAACTTGTGTATAGTGTCAACCTGAGGAACTTATCCTCCC
>NW_023619791.1:0-1718 GCF_014905685.2 Nematolebias whitei
GGCGTGATGTGCTCTCTATAGCCTGTACCAGTTAAAAATCGGGCTGCAGCATTTTGGACCAGTTGTAGACGAGCAATGGAGGACTGACTGATTCCAAACAGAAGTGAATTGCAGTAATCAAGCCTAGATGTTATGAAGGCGTGGATCACTGTCTCGAGGTTCTTTTTGTCGAGTATAGGCTTCAGCTTAGACAGCCGTCTCAGCTGAAAAAAACAGGATTTGACCATCATGTTTACGTGACTGTTGAGTTTTAAGGACGGGTCCATTATCACCCCCAGATTAGTCACCTTTTGTTTCTCTAGCGGGGCTAGAGAGAAAAGGTCAATGTCATGGTTAATGAGTGAGCCACTGGGATGGAACAGCATGACTTCAGACTTCAGACACCATCACAGACATCTACACCTCCAGATGCAGGAAGAGGGCCACCTGCATCATGAAGGACTCCACTCACCCAGCACACACACTTTTTGCCCCACTCCCCTCAGGAAGGAGGTTAAGGAGCATTAAGTGTAGAACCACTAGACTGAGGAACAGCTTCTACCCTGAGGCTGTTAGACTCATGAATCTCTAACTAGAATAATCACTGTGAAAAACCATATCATGTTGCTGCTGATCTGTTTCAATGTTGATGTGTTCATGCGTGCACATCTGCTCACAGACTCATGTTCATGTTTGTGCTGATGTTCAATGTTTTTATGTTATGAGTGCTTAGTGTATATTTAGTTGATGTTTTTCTTAGTTCATATCTTAGATGTTATTACTGTTTTTCTTATACTTTTTATTGTTGGATGTAACTGGGACACTATGTACATAATTTCGCTCCACCACATGTACCACATGAGGTGCAAATGACAATAAAGAAACTCTGACTCTGACTGATGATAGTCTTTCTGGTTCAAAATCACTGTGCACCTTCCTTTGTCTGCTGGGAGAATGATGATGTTTTTGTCCTTGCTAAGAGTGGTGAGTGCATCCCTTTACTCTCTACTGATGTTGGAAGGTGGTGGTTTGGCATTGCTGAGGCAGGATGAAACTTTGATTCTGAGCTGTTCTGCTTCACCCTCTTTCATTTTGTTGTTGCGAATGGCTGATTCTTTGGCTGTGATCATCTCCACCAGAGGTGAACTGTTACCGAGGTGTACCGCAAACCTACCCACACAGACCAGTATTTGCAGTTTGACTCCCATCACCCTTTGGAGCACAAGTTAGGAGTCATCAGGACTCTGTACCACAGAGCAGACAGCATCCCCACTAACTCAGGAGCCAGGCAGAAGGAAAAATCCTATACAAAACAGGCTCTAGAGCAATGTGGATATCCTAACTGGGCCTTCCTGAAAGCAGAGAAGAAACCCAAACAGGACTCCAGTCAGCCAACAGGTGAAAAGGAGGAACCCAGACCCAGACCAGTGGTCATTCCGTATGTTGAGGGAGTATCAGAGAAACTGAGATGTTTCTTTTCTAAACATAACGTCCCAGTGGCTTTTAAACCCCAAAATACATTAAAGACTGGTTCATCCCAAAGATCCAGTCCCCCGGCACAAACAGAGTAATGTTGTGTATGCTGTTCAGTGTCAGGAGGGTGATCAGTCTTACATCGGGGAAACTAAACAGCCACTGGCCAAAAGGATGGCCCAGCCCAGAAGATCAACATCATCAGGCCAGGATTCTGCGGTCTACACTCATCTCCAGGCCAGCGGTCACTCTTTCAAGGATGAAGA
>NW_023619791.1:1818-8319 GCF_014905685.2 Nematolebias whitei
GTCTACACTCATCTCCAGGCCAGCGGTCACTCTTTCAAGGATGAAGATGTTCACATCCTGGACAGAGAGGAACGATGGTTTGAGAGAGGAGTAAAGGAGGCCATCTTTGTGAAAAGAAATTGTCCATCATTAAACAGGGGTGGAGCCTCCGGGTTCATCTGTCCCCCTCTTACAATGCTGTGATTGCTAGTATCACTCAGCCCTCTGTGAATAGTAAACAGCCATCAGGTGCTAATGATCCATTGTTAGGCTGATGGTCCTTCTTGAGCATGTGATCAGTTGGTTTTGGTTGTCAGCAGCAAACTGGTTGATCCACTCTGAGAAGGTGCTATTTAAGAGACTGAGCTGAATACCACACCTCAGACTGAGGAAGTCCTCAGGATGAGAGACAAAACGTTTCTATATATATATATTTTTTTGCTTTGCTTTGTTTTGTTTTCTTGTTTTTTTGAATGTCCAGAGGACCAGATTGAATTTTTTGGATTAGAGACCTGGTAGTCCAGACAGAGGAGGTCCACAACAAACATGATGGACAGAACAACAAAGTCCATGCTCAATAATCCAGGTATAAAATCCAACATTTTTTAGTCAGGTCATCTGGACAGTTTCTTTTTTTGTGTGTTGAAACGTTTCGCCTTCGATCCGGAAGGCTTCCAGATCAGCACGTTTCATCACAGGGCCATGCAGTTGCAATAAATAGTAAAAAATGAGAAGCATAAACTGTAATCTGTTACCCAACATTGTTCATGGACATGCAAAAGCAGAATATCTCTAGATGACTCCAACCGTAGTGTGAACACTTCTGCTTTTAGGTAGATTGCAGTTTCCTTTGAAAAGATGACGAAGGTTTCTAAAGCGTTCAGACTGAACCTGTTTTGGTGTCAGAGAATCTGATTGCTGTGGTTGTGTAGACAAGTGGCTAAAATGCAACAGAATTGTTCTGATTTCATTTAAAGCACTGGGCCTAAGTTCCAGCCTGACATGTTTTGTGGAAGCACCTTTAGTTGATCTGGCTCACTCAGAGACACTTCTCGTGCATGAAAGTGTGATTAGAGAGAAAACACAGTCCAACTTTCACTGAGACCTCGGCTGTTTAAAGATGGTTTTTAACAGAAGAGGGCTCAGATTTTAGATCAAAGTTCATGCTCAATAATCCAGGTAAAACATCCAACAAAGTTCAGTCAGGTAATCTCATGGACGTGTTCTGTTTTTGTTGAAACATTTCGTCCTTCATCCAAAGGACTTCATCAGTCTGAGGAGCCACAAACAAACTCAGTCCCACAAGCAGCACACTCACATAGTGGACCAACCAGTTTGCTGGTGATAAGATGGTTTCTGGGGCCCACCCTCTCCCCCAGCAACTCCTCTGAAGCAGTCATAGTCAAAGTGGGTGGGTGTGAGGCGGGACAATGATTTTAAACTGGATGCTCAGATTAAATCTGTGGTCAAGTCCAGCTTTTATCACCTGAGACAACTGTCCAAGGTGAAACCATTCCTGTCACAGCATCATTTTGAGATTTTAATCCATGCTTTCATCACAACTCGTCTGGACTACTGTAATCCAATGTATGTGGGCCTGAGCCAGTCGTTACTGACTCGACTTCAGCTGGTTCAGAACGTTGCTGCTCGTCTTTTAACTGGCACCAGAAAACGAGAGCACATCACCCCTGTCCTAAAATAACTACACTGGCTCCCAGATCGTTTCCAGATTAATTTTAAGGTTCTTTGGTTTGTATTCAAATGTCTTCATGGTCTCGCCCCACAGTATCTGTCCGACCTTCTCCAGCCGTACAATCCCTCACGCTCTCTCAGATCAGCTGATCAGCTGCTGTTGTCCGTCCCAAAGTCCAACAGGAGGCTGAGAGGTGACCGAGCGTTCTCAGTCGCTGCCCTGAACTGTGGAACGAGCTGCCTCAGCACGTCAGACAAGATGACTCACTTCCTGTTTTTAAATCTGCTCTGAAGACTCATTTTTTCCTCTGTGGCTTTTAACGCAGCTTGAAAAGTTGGCTTTACTGTTTTATGTTATTTGTTTTATTGTTGTTACTGTTTGCTGCTTCATGATTTGGTACTTCATTACTTTATGGTATTTGTTGAGTTCATAGTTTTTATGCTTGTATGTATTAGTGTACAGCACTTTGGCCAACGGTGTTGTTTTAAAGTGCTTTATAAATAAAGTTGTATTGTATTGTATTGTATTGGGAGCAGCATGGTGGTGCAACTGGTAGAGCTGCTGCCTCTCAGCGAGCAGGTCCTTGGTTCAAACCCCGGTCCAGGGGCCTTTCTGGGTGGAGTTTGCATGTTCTCTCCGTGCTGCGTGGGTTTTCTCCGGGTGCTCCAGTTTCCTCCCACAGACCAAAAACATGCATGTTAGGCTGATTGGTAACTCTAAATTGTCCCTAGGTGTGAGTGAGAGAGTGAATGGTTGTTTGTCTCGTTTGTCTCTTTGTGTCCCTATGATGGACTGGAGACCCGTCCAGGGTGTACCCCGCCCCTCGCACAGTGATTGCTGGACATGGGCACCAGCGACCCCCGTGACCCATGGATGGATGATGGATGTATTGTATAGAAAAGTGGTTCAAAACAACATCTCAGATTTTAGCTTTCTAACAACTCCAATGAAACACTGGCTCTTTCTAGTCATGTTCCTTCATGCACGTGACCAGGCAAACAAGCAGACCCTCCTGTAGTAACAACAGAGCATCTGATACAGTTTAAGGGTTGGAACTGTTTTTCTTTTTCTTTTTTTTTTTCTTTTTTTTTTTAGATGGCCTCCCTTCTCCCCTTACAGCCATCCTCTCCACACCATTATTATGAAATATTTATTCTAGTGATTATCTAGTGTAGGTTTTTTTTTTTTTTTAATAATAGGATAGAAAGAAGGAAAAGACAAAGTAAGACTCCAAAATATAAGAAATATACACAAAGAGAGCACACGGCAAAACACCCGGCCACTGTCTGTTCACCTGCAAAGAACATGACAAAACACAGCAACAAAATACATATGTATAAAGAACTTAAAATATTCATGGCTTTGCAGTAAGTTTCCATAAATATATATACCCATACCTACGCCTATATATGTAGGAGTAGCACTTGCTGCAGCCCCAAGATGGCCGCTGATTACCCTCAGCTGACGGTCGTCTACCTGATGAGCTTCCACACTACTTAAGGCTGCAGTCAAGCTCTACTCTTCGCTGGAGCATTGATTCCTCTTTGGGTATTTATGCTTCTAGCCAGTAATGCTAAGATTAAGAAAAGAGAACTTACCTTGTTTTTTGTGTGCCTACAGCCAACCTGTTGTTTGGATCCATCCCTGCTTAGTTTTTGGTCCTGCACCTTGTTCCCTGCGCTCTTGCCCTCCAGCCACTTGCCTGCCTCGTACTGCCTGTAGGATTGGACCCCTCTGGAAACCCTGGACTCTACACAGAGTGACTCTACAAATCCACCTGTAAGAAAGTGTAATGAACATATACCTGTCAGATATTATTCATAATTTAAACGGATTCTTTCATTTTTCTGGACTGAGTTCTATCGTGTTTTGAATGACTAAATGTGGATGGAAACGTGTTTAATTTCTGACTCACCAACAACAGTGAGTCGTTTAATTAAAAACGATTTAAAACAGCATCACACATTTACATTAATTGGCTAAATTGATTACAATAACAGCTTAATTAAGGAGCTTTACAATGAGAAAACCATACGGCCATGGTTTCCACTTGCAGCCAATTACAACAGACATTTCTGAAAATATCTGGATGATTTACTGGCAAGATAGAAGAGTTTTAAAGATGGGAAAATTAAGTTTAAATGGAGAGAGATAGGTGAGGGAATGTGTCTGTTATAACCAGAAACAACACGCTCCTTTGGACCCAGCTTAACCCACGGTACACTTCGCAGTTGAAGATCGACTTTTTACCTTTCTGAGGATATTTCAGTTCCGGCGTAAAGTTCCACTTCAAGCCACCTTTTAGCTTCTCCGTAAGGATAGCAAAGACCTCAGGAGTCATGAGATCATCACAGAACAGACTTCTTCATTGTTCAGAGCGTTCGTCGAGTAGCCACAGCGAGACGTCGTGGCATCGACGGACTCTGGTCATTCCATTAGAAACTTCTCTGGAACTCTGGTTCTCTCTGGAACGTTGTTCAGCTTAGTTCCCGTTGTTCTGCGTTTCTGCTTGGAACTAGGAAGTGTTGACCCTTTTAAAGAGGTCACTTCCGGTTCCTCTGAGAACTTCCTGATTGGTTGAAACGAACCAACAGGGGTGTGGTTTTAGTGATGTAAGAGGGTCATTAAACGTCAGAAAAACAGTGAGTTGTTTTGGAACAGACAGAAAAATGTTTTTGAAGAACAGAGACTTTTTGGAGCCAGTCTTCTTCTATCTATCTGAAAAAGTTAAACATGACATTTCTTTCCAGTAAACATGTTTTTGACCGAAACTTGACTTCTGACCCACATCACGACTTGCTCATTTCAGACAGAAGATCAAAAAATGCATAATTACTCTTGTAACAAACATTAGCTTGATTTCTACTTTGAATGAGGATTAAAAATCATTTATACTGTTCCACAGTTGATTTAAAGTGAGTAGTTCACTTCAACATTTAAAATGGTTTGAACTAAACACACTTTTGATTATCAAGACATTTGTAAAATATTATTGATAATATGAAAGAGAGTGTTCTTTCAATTGATCAGAGCAGGACACACTTAGAAAGTCTCTGGATGAGCTTAATTTGTATTTCTGGACTCAAATCAATGAAATGACAGTTCCTGTTCCATGAAGGCCATCAGGGTCAGGACTTGACCTGAGGCTTAGTTCACTACAGTCCCCCCTTTGGAAATCATCGCCTGTCCATGGGGTTGAATTCCAACATGAACTTACGCCTTCGAAAGTCCTTGAACTTGATGTAATCCAACAAGGAAAAACAAAAGTCAAAGGAGGTAATCCCACAATGTTTTTGGTAATTCCATTGTGTTGTTGGTAATTCCATAATGTTGTTGGTAATTCCATTGTAGCAATGCTTTAACCCCTTGGAAACAAAGTCTGTAATCCATTGGAAAAAGTCATATAATCCACAACGATAAATCCACAACGAATGGAGGTGTTGATTGATCAGCATACAGAGGGGTTCCCTTGGATTGAACTGAAGATGCGGCCACTGGATGAAGAGTGGAGACCAACGTCAGGATTGCAGGTCTCCTCCAGCGAAGGTCGTCGCTGGGTGACGTCCAGTCGGTGCCGTTCTGGTTCAATGTGTCATGCAATTATGTGGTTTAAGGTGGGCTTATGAAGGGGATTTTACATAAGGCCTCAACATATATGCACCTGGTGTGTAAGCTATTATGATTGGGAACAGCTACAGCTACCAGTTAAGGGGTGGAACATGCTGAAAAGGGTAGTTATAGGGGTCTATACCTATAGAAGGGTGTTCCAACTATACCACCATCGCTAACTTTGTTTAGGTTAGACACACGGCCACTTAAGTTGGTTTACATGTCTGTTGCCTTTTAGACGAACGACTTGAGATTGGGTGTTTGGTTTCCCCATAAATGTTTTTGGAGTCTATGGCAAGACTCATCAAAAAGAATTAGCTATCCCCCCGAATAGAATTGTTTGAGTAGGTTCGGCTTAAGCGTGGTGAGACCAATGTAGATTATGGTACTTAAGGTAGCATTAGAGACGCTCCAGACCGGTACAAAAGAAAGTTAAATGTTGGAGCCAGGACAGTGGACCCATACTGAGAGATTGTTTTGATCGAACAGACTGGCAGGTTTTCAGAGAAGCTGCTGAAAATGGAGGTTCGCTTGATCTTGACCAATACACATCCTCAGTCCTGGGTTACATTAGTACATGTACTGACACAGTCTCCACTATCAGAAATGTTAAAAGCTACCCAAACAGAAAACCTTGGCTGAATGCAGAGGTGCGTACCCTGCTGGAAGCCAGGAACACTGCCTTCAGGTCTGGAAACTCAGAGGAGCTGACTAGGACAAGAAAAGTCAAGTCAAGTCAAGTCATCTTTATTTGTAGAGCACAATTTAAAACAGATAAACTGTTATCAAAGTGCTTAACAGAAATGTAGCAAAACATAGGCAGCAAAACAAAAACATCATACAGAATTAAAATTACTGGAGCAATAACACACACTAATGATCACACTAAGGAAAAACAAGCAGTAAAAATAAACGTCAATCATAAAACAACAGAATTTAAAATGAGGTACACAGAACAAAATAAACTAACTCACATCGTATTAAACGCCAGAGCAAAGAGGTGCGTTTTAAGGAGGGATTTGAACATCAGGAGGGAGGAGGCCTGCCTGATGTTGAGGGGCAGGTTGTTCCACAGGTTGGGACCTCTGACTGAAAAAGCTCGATCCCCTCGGAGCTTCAGGCGTGATTTTGGAACGACCAAAAGAAGCTGGTCCGATGATCTCAGGGCCCGAGACGAAAAGAGCTGGTTGCTGGTATTAAGAGGGCCAAGGCCACATATG
>NW_023619792.1:0-8316 GCF_014905685.2 Nematolebias whitei
ATAAATAGATATGTTGGGAAGGTCTGGCAGGAAAATTGGGACATAAACGATACAGGACGACATTTATATAACATTCAGAAAAAGGTAGTGTTGGAGCCCATTAAGTATTGAATGAATTAATTATTTGCTAAATGATGAATATTGATTTAAAACTACGTTAAATATTACAGATTGCAGAAGAACTATTATGTTTCTTCTTATTTAGTTGTTTATGGCTCCCCCTGGTGGATCAGCGGAGGCAGTGATTAAAACAGTGAATTCAGCTGCTGCGGGCTGATTGTTTTTTTTGCAGTGAAGGAGAGAGGAGTGAAACAGTTTACCACACACAAATTGTTTAAATTTTGAGATTGTAAGAAGTCAACTCGGAGAATATTTTTGTTAAATTCAATAAGGAAATTAAATGCCGAACTTTTCAAACAAGAAATCTCTCCGCGAGTGCTTCTATATTTTGTTGTGCGTCGAGAACCTCCTCCACAAGGCTATTCTGGCTCAAACTTCTTGGAGCTTATGATGAAGCAAGAATAGCAACCACAAGTTAAGAAAACTTACTGAAGACACAAAGGACAGGGCAAAGTTGGCAGATCCAGCTCACTCACAGACAACAAGGAAGCAACGAGGTGCCTGAGTAAAATCAGCTGATTGACTTTATGAATGGAAGCACCGCTGCGCTACAGAGGAATAATTGATTACTACAAAAAAGCAAAGTTGTGGATTTTGGAAATGGATAGCAGCCAAAAGAGAAGTTTATGAATTAAATGGAAGTGAGGGGATTTGTGTGAACACTTGTGACAGTGTCTGACACTGCTGAGACCACAGCTGAGCCAGAAGATGTGTTAAAAATGCGCAGTGCTTCACGCAGAGGCAGACTGGGAGCATGCACAAGGAAAATAAATGAAATAAAAACTTTGATGAAAGATGTGGGAAATGTTGATGAAGTCAATGACACATTTGAAGTGTTTAAAGGAGCTGTGGAGGACTTTGAAAAGGCTCACCGGTTGGTGCAGGAGCTCTTATCAGAGGAGGAACAGGAAAATGATTATTCTGACTGGTATGAACCAAGAGTAACTAACCTGAATTATTTCATGAAAGATGTTGAAACATGGAAAAGAGAAATTGCCCAGTCAAAAATTGGACCATTGGACAGCATATCAAATGTTTCACACAAATCAAAGTCTTCCACTTCAACCAGATCATCAACCTCAGTCTCCTCAGAGTTAAAAAAGGCCAAAGCAGAACAGGCTGCTGCACTGGCACGAGCTGCTGCATTGATAGAAAAACACTCTTTGCAAATGGAGGAAACAAAACTGAAAGCAAAGATGGAGAAATTGGAGCGAGAAGCGGACCTCGCAGCAACAACAGCTAAAATAAAGTTTCTCCAAAGTGATGAGGTGGAGCAGAAAGCTCTGGGTGATGGCATGAATGAATATTATAGCTCTCACCAAGGACCAGATTCCATAGAGGGCAATGTGGAATTTATTCAGCTAGGTGCTATACCAAAAACTTCACTTCAGCAAACCATTTTGAGTAGACTTGAATCTCCACTCAGAAGTTCAAACACACCGGAGAATAAAACTCAAAACAAGAATCTTACTAAAATCAACCCTGAAACTACAACTTTTGATCATAATGCACCTCAAGCTGTACAAGCTCACTCACATGTGGCTGTTACTGCTGATAATGAAAACTTGAATGTTGTAATTCAAAGACAAAATGACATAGCAGAACTCATCATCAGCCAGCAAAACCTGTCTTTGTTACCTGCGAGAGATATTTCTGTGTTTGATGGCAACCCGTTGGAATATCAGTCTTTTGTCCATGCATTCGAACATTTAATTGAAGCCAAAATTAAAAATGATACAGACAGACTTTACTATCTTGAGCAGTTCACATCTGGTTTGCCAAGAGATTTGGTTCACAGCTGTTTGCATATGGAAGGAAGTAAAGGCTACAGAGAAGCAAAACAATTGTTAAAGGAGCACTTTGGGAATGAAATTAAGGTGTCTGGAGCTTATTTAGAGAAAGCCTTGAACTGGACAGCGATTAAAGCTGAGGATGGGAAAATGATGTATGCATATGCAATGTATTTGAGAGGATGTTGTAATGCAATGCAAGATTTACAGAGGAACTTGAAATCCCATCCAATCTAAGGCTGATGGCATCCAAACTACCTTACAAACTGCGAGAAAAATGGCGAACCACAGCTTATGATTTACAACAGAGAACGGGTAGGAGAGTCAGATTTAAGCATCTTGTCGACTTTGTGGAGAATCATGCTAACATGCTTTTGGATCCTTTGTTTGGAGACCTTCAAGACCAAACTACAACAAAAATTGTTCCAAAAGACAAAAGTGAGCTAAAATCAACAAGAGGTAGAAATAGCAGCTTTGCCACATCAATAGTTACAGAAAAAAACAGGATGTGCTGTAAAACAATCAGTTTGGCCTCCACAACCTCCTGAACGTTCACCCAGTCCTAACCATCCTTACTGTGGATTCTGCCAGGGAAAACACAGTTTAATTGACTGTCTGTGATTTAAAACAGAGTCACATGACGGTAAAGTTGAATTTTTGAGAAGCCATGGATATTGCTTTGGCTGCCTGCTAAAAGGTCATCTAAGCAAAAATTGTAAGAGGAGACTAATGTGTCAAGTGTGTCAACAGAGACATCCAACAGTACTCCATATTGAAAGTGCAAAGGTTTCAAAGCAGGAAAATCAAACGGAGACTGAAAGAGCTCCCATAAGTAGTGCTCTTGTTTCAGCAGGTGATGCAACTGGGGCCGGGAGACAATGTGCACTTGTGATTGTTCCCGTTCGAATCAAGGTGGCAAAATGGGGCAAATATATTCAGACCTATGCTTTTCTTGATCCAGGCAGCACAGCAACATTTTGCACTGAAAGTTTGATGAACCGGCTAAATGTGAAAGGACACAAAACAGAGATACTTTTACGAACAATGGGTCAGGAAATGACAACAGTAACCTATGAGGTTAGAGGACTGGAGGTGGGAGACTTGGAGGGTTGCACATATTTAGACCTGCCAAAAGTTTATACACAGGATAAAATACCTGTCTCAAAAGAAAACATCATCACACAAGCTGATTTGAACATGTGGCCTCATCTCAGGGACATTCATTTAAAGGAAATTGAGGAAGGCATTGAACTCCTCATTGGAACTGATGTTCCTCGAGCCTTAGAGCCGTGGAAAATAATAAATAGTCATGATAACGGACCGTACGCAGTAGAAACGGTACTAGGATGGGTGGTAACTGGACCACTCAGTGTGGATAGTGCAGTAGAATATGCTGGGCCCATTGCAGTGTCGAGTAACAGAATCTCTGTCACTGAATTGCAGGATTTACTCATCAGACAATATGATCAGGATTTCTCTGAGAACAAGTATGAGGAGAAAAATGAGATGTCAGTTGAGGATAAACGTTTTATGGAGATTGCTTCTGGCTCATCATATATTAAAGATGGACACTATCATCTACCACTTCCTTTCCGGAACAAAGACAGAGTCATGCCTGACAACTACAAAATGGTTAAGGAACGCACACAGCACCTTATGAAGAAATTTAAGAAGGATAAGCTGTATGCAGAAGAATACACATCCTTCATGGAGGATATTTTCAAAAAAGGTTATGCAGAAAAGGTTCCATTTGAGGAGCTTTGCAGAGAGGATGGGCAGGTCTGGTACATTCCACATCATGGCGTTTACCATAAGCGAAAGCACAAACTGAGGGTGGTGTTTGACTGTACATCCTCATTTCAAGGAACATCTTTGAACAAGGAGCTCCTCCAAGGTCCTGATTTAACAAATACCCTTATTGTGGTACTGTTAAGGTTCCGCCAAGAACCAGTCGCAGTTATGGCAGACATTGAGGCAAAGTTTTATCAAGTGTATGTGGATGAAGAGGACAGAAACTTTCTGAGGTTCCTGTGGTGGCCACAGGGCAATATTAGCAAACCAACTGAGATCTATAGGATGAAAGTTCACCTTTTTGGTGCTGTATCATCCCCAAGCATTGCTAATTTTGTTCTGCGTCAAACTGCTGCTGACAACCAGAAACGTTACTCCGATGAGGTTATTAAAACCATTAAAACTAACTTTTATGTTGATGATTGCCTACGATCAGTGGCAACAGTGGATCAAGCAATAAAGCTTGTCATAGATCTCAGCGAAATCTGCAGTCAGGGAGGTTTCACATTAACAAAATGGGTCAGCAACAGTCATGAAGTTCTGGCAAGCGTTCCTGAACATCACAGGGCAGGAGCATTTAAAGAACTGGAGCTGGATAAAGAAAAGCTGAAAGAACAAATAACAGTTGAGTCTGCACTTGGACTCCACTGGGATACTATCAGTGATACCTTCAGCTTTAAAGTAATCATCAGGAGTCGGCCAGCTACCAGAAGAGGTATACTCTCCATAGTGAGTTCAGTGTATGACCCATTAGGTTTTCTGTCTCCTTTCATCCTGAAAGCGAAACAGTTACTCCAGGAACTCTGCAAACATAAGTATGGATGGGATCATGTCATTCCAGAGGAATTTGCAAGGCCTTGGCAAAGATGGATCAAGGAGTTAAATCTGCTAAATGATTTCCAAGTTATAAGATGCATAAAGCCTGAAAACTTCGATCCAGTGGATACTGCTGAACTACATCACTTCTGTGATGCAAGTGAGTCAGGTTATGGTACAGTAAGCTACCTCAGATTATCAAATTGTCGAGGTCAAATTCATATTTGTTTCATATTTGGAAAAGCCAGAGTTGCACCTCTAAAGCAGATGACCATACCCAGACTGGAACTTACAGCAGCAACATTGGCTGTAAAAGTGGATCGGATGCTAAAGAAAGAACTGCATTTACCACTTGCAGATTCAACTTTCTGGACAGATAGTACCTCTGTGTTGAAATATATTCGCAATCAAACTAAAAGATTTCACACATTTGTATCCAACAGAGTTGCAGTAATCCATGACCTCTCCCAGACCAACCAGTGGAGATATATAAGCTCAAAGGACAACCCAGCCGACGACGCATCACGAGGGCTGTATGTGGAGCCTTTTCTAAGATCAAGATGGCTGGCAGGTCCCGAATATCTCAGCAGAGAAAAAGGAAGATGGCCGAAAAACACAGAAAATATGGAGGAAATACCAGCAAACGACCCTGAAGTGAGAAAAGAGATCATGGTTAACAGTGTAATAATGGAAAATCAGCATCCAATGTGCAGGCTAATCAAGTATCACTCATCATGGAACTGACTTCAGAAGTCTGTAGCCTGGATATTAAAAGTGAAAAAAAACCTCCTGCTGCTAAGTCAACAAAGAAAAGGTCGAACCCACCTGTCTTCAGAAGTGAGGAAAGATAGACAGGGAACTCAGAACCTGTCAGTGGAGGATATGCAGGAAGCAGAGAAGGCTATAATTTGTTTTGAACAAAAACGCTACTTTCACTGTGAATTTACTTACCTGGAACAAGGAAAATCTCTCAGTTCAAGAAGTAGCATCCTCAAACTGGATCCAATTCTCGATAATGGCATCTTGAGAGTTGGTGGCAGAATAAACAAAAGCGCAATGCCAACTCACCAGAAAAACCCAATCCTTCTACCTAAAGGTTCTCATATATCTAACCTCATCCTGCAACACATTCATAATCTGGTTGGACATTCAGGAAGAAGCCACATGCTTTCCAGGCTACGTCAAAAATACTGGCTCCCCCATGCAAATTCCCTAGCCAGGAAAATCATCAAAAGCTGTGTATTTTGTAGACGCATGCAGGCAAAACCTGGTGAACAGAAAATGTCAGATCTTCCTGAGGACCGTTTGTCTCCAGATCTACCTCCTTTTAGCCACGTGGGCATCGACTACTTCGGTCCCATTGAAGTAAAGAGGGGACGAGCTCAAGTGAAACGATGGGGGGTCATATTTACCTGTCTGGTGAGTCGAGCTATTCACCTGGAGATGGCAAATTTCCTAACTACAGACTCATGCATAAATGCTATACGCAGATTCATCTGCAGAAGAGGATCAGTGATGAGCATCAGAACAGACTGTGGGACAAACTTTGTGGGAGCACAAAAGGAATTAAAAGAAGCTCTAAGAGAACTGAATCATCAGAAAATTCAAAGCACCCTTTTAACAGAGGGAATAAAATGGACTTTTAACCCTCCGTTTGGAGCTCACCACGGTGGAGTCTGGGAAAGACTAATACTTCTAGTCAAAAAGAACCTCACATCTATCCTGAAAGAACAAACACTGGATGATGAAACTTTATCAACAGCACTGTGTGAAGTAGAAGCCATCCTAAATGACAGACCAATAACTTCAATGTCAAATGACCCAAATGATTTAGAACCACTAACTCCAAATCATTTACTCCAACTGAAGGCAAAAACAATGATGCCACCAGGAGTCTTTGAAAAGAAGGATCAATATTCGAGGAGAAGATGGAGACAAGCACAGTATCTTGCAGATCTTTTCTGGAGGCGATGGACAAAGGAGTATCTCCCACTCATGCAAGAACGAAACAAGTGGAACAGAAAAAAAGGAACTTCAGCCCTGGGGATCTGGTTGTTGTTGTGGATAACTCGGCACCGAGAAGCACATGGACAATGGGCCGTGTTATGAAGACTTTTCCGGATGCCAAGGGATTTGTTAGAAGCGTTCTGGTAAAAACCAAAGACAATGTGATCCAACGACCAATAGATAAGCTCTGTCTCTTAATGGAGGCAGCAGAATGAGTGAAAAGAGTTTCTAAATGTTACTATGGACTGCTTTAAAATATTAGAAACTTTGATAAACTTTGGATAACTTTGATGGACAAAAAAAAATTTAATTAAAAAAAGGGGAAAATAGATATATAATTAAATCTCATTTTGTAATGTTTTGTGTGATGATAGGCTCCTTTTCACTATTTTTGTAATTGTCACCTTGCTAAGGTTAACAATTAGGGGCCGGGATGTTGGAGCCCATTAAGTATTGAATGAATGAATTATTTGCTAAATGATGAATATTGATTTAAAACTACGTTAAATATCACAGATTGCAGAAGAACTATTATGTTTCTTCTTATTTAGTTGTTTATGGCTCCCCCTGGTGGATCAGCGGAGGCAGTGATTAAAACAGGGAAATCAGCTGCTGCGGGCTGATTGTTGTTTTTTGCAGTGAAGGAGAGAGGCGTGAAACCGTTTTCTTTACCACACACAAATTGTTTAAATTTTGAGATTGTAAGAAGTCAACTCGGAGAATATTTTTGTTAAATTCAATAAGGAAATTAAATGCCGAACTTTTCAAACAAGAAATCTCTCCGCGAGTGCTTGTATATTTTGTTGTGCGTCGAGAACCTCCTCCACAAGGCTATTCTGGCTCAAACTTTTTGGAGCTTATAATGAAGCAAGAATAGCCAGTACAGGTAGGATGTACAAAGAAAGCAGGAAGGAATAAGAAACTAGAATCAATAATGACCCGTATCAGAATAGGACATACAGGTCTCAATAAATCACTTAAAGTAATAGGAAAACATGCAACGGGACAATGCGACAAATGTAATCTCCCTGAAACAGTACAACATGTTTTTATGGAATGTACTGGATATGAATTCGAAAGAAGAAGTTTCCAAAAAGAAAATGAATAAAATGAATATAAAATTTACAATTAATAACATTTTTAGTAGTGATGATAATAAAGTCAAAAATCAAATTATTATTTTCTTGAAACAAACAAATTTAATAGATAGAATTTAGATGAGGTATAAAGGTTAAGTTATTTCACAGAATTTTTTTTTTTTTTTCTTTGTTTGTTGCCTGTATATCTCCTGCTCACACTCCAGCTCAGTAGGTGGCGGTAATGCACCTAACAGTTGGTATGCCAACCGCCATAAAACAATACTAGAAGAAGAAGAAGAAGAAGGGTGATTGCCGGCTCTTTTTGAAGAAAGGACTTGTAACGACCCTCAGAGCAGACGCAGACGAGTGAAGACGACGTGTGTTGAGGAGGCGGCTGACTGGAGGTGGATTGGAGATGGCAGAAGGAAGTGACGGGTCAGAAAGCAGGAACCTGACTACTCCTAATGGTCAAGATGGCTGCCGGGGTGCAGACACACAGTTTGGCAGGTCCTGAATGTTTGCTACAAAAATTTTTCAAAAACTTCAAAAGACCTCGGATTTTGCCATCATCTTATTTGCTTACTGTTTTTATATCTTTTTATCTACTTCTGACTTTAACGTACCCAAGGAAAAGTGATAATTTAATCTTCTTGCCAGCTAAACAGAGTCAACATCTTCTCTTCACAAGGCTGCTGGATTATGGTCATGCTAGG
>NW_023619793.1:0-8315 GCF_014905685.2 Nematolebias whitei
TATATATATATATATATATATATATATATATATATATATACAGTCTTAAAAGACATAAAACAACCTGGTTTTGTCCAACAATTATTTTCACTATATGCTATCACTTTTTAAAATAAATAAAAATGTTTTTTTTTTACATGCAAATTCATGTTTTGGTGAAACCAAAGTCAATAGCAGAGGTACACATGTTTATTCATGAAAATGTGTATCTCTCTGTTTCCCTGTCTTGACAATAGAGCCTTCTTAGATTTGCTGCTGATGGCGTGTCATGCTGAAATAGATCCCCCTCAGCACTGACACTGGAAGTCAGACTGTTTGATGGTTCCCAACTTGGGTCGCTTCTCCTTGATTGACAGCTTGTAGATTGCTTGCCGACCAAACATGAGTGCGAGGGACAAACGGTGTCAATAGACACTCCCACCCCGACCCAAACTCCTGATATGTTTTAATGCCTGTACTTGCATATCGAATGAGTGAACACCTGCAAACAAAGACATATACAAGCAGAGCTCCTACCAAAGTTTCCTTTGTTTTTCTGCAATATGAACTTGGTGTTTTGAGAGTGCATGTTATGTAGACTCTAAATGTTGCAAAATGACAGAAATAATATTTGTTATAAACAAATGTATCCCTGCACAAGTTTGTCTTTTTGTTTTAATGTCTTCTTTGATTGGTTTTATGTTCATTTTGATACCAAACAGTTCCAAACAATGGCAGTTCTTGATATGGACACCCCCCCCCCCCCCCCCCACACACACACACACACACACGCACACACACTTAGAGCAGCTACACACAAACAGCAGCTTGTGAACTGAGGCCATCATCAAATCGCGCTGAGCATTGTTACATTTGAACAGGAGAGTCAGTGGGCCGGAAAGACCCTATGTAAGTCTGAGAGATGGTGAGGGAGGCAACAGTGCTCTCTGCTCTGTGCATGTGTGTGTGTGTGTGTGAGAGAGAGATTTTGGTGTTTTTAGGTGGAGGAGTGGTGGGGGCTGAGGATGGAGGGAAGTAGTGCAGTAAGAGGGAAAGGCAATGGCAGATGGGGAGAAGAAGAAAAAGCAAGGAGTGGCCGCTGGACACAGAAGAGCTAAAAGAGAAAAGAAAAGCAAACATGGTGGAAAAACTCAAGAAAAGACAAGAATGCTTCAGAGAAAAAGCAAAGAGGGACGAGTTCAGAGCGAAAGAGTAGAGGAGTCTCAAGAATGAAGTGGAAGACAGCGGTTGAAAAAAAAAAGAGAGTAATGGAGGGTTATAGAAAGGCAAGGAGACACCCAGGGGAAGACAGAGGAAAAGGGTTGAAAAGGTGGGAGGAGAAGTGAGGAAAAGAGAGGGTGAAGTCAGGGGGGAGTAGCTCCCTTCGCCCATCCACACTCCCTGCTGCAGGTCAGCGATGGATTCTGCCTGTTTTTGCTTTCTGGATGCACACTGTCAGGCTTCTGTTCTTAACCCCTCCATGTTGCTTCCAGGATTGTCCTTCGTTCCTGCATGAATAAAAGGGGGATAGGAGGGATAAAGACAAATAATCAAATAAAAAAAACACTCGTGTGTATTTTGATCTGAAGATGGGTTGTCAAAGTTGAAATCACATCAGGGAGAAAGAAAAGAGTATGAGAGGATAAAAAAAAAAAAAAAACCAGAAAGAAAAGGTCATTGTGGTGGAAGTGACCAGAGGGGGTGTTTCGTGTAGGGAAATTACAGCATATTGCTTTTGTGACTGAGGAAATGTAAACTGGCCGTGCGGGTGTTTGACCTCTTAGAGAGAAAAGAAAGGCGACTAAATGGACACAAAACACCCCCTGGGAAGGTTCTCAACTCCTATAATGTAATCAAAAGTGGCTCAGATTTGGCAGTGAGGATTGCTGGTGGCTCTTTCTGTTCCCTGTGAGCTGTTACGGTTATAAATATGAATATAATTACTCTGGAGTTTGGAAAGGCATGTCAGTTTTGATGCAAAAGGGCATTTTGACCTTAAATCTGAATATTCTTACCAAACATATTTATTTGTGTTTAAACAAATATGAGTTTTAATTCAAATTAAAGTTTAACTCGTGGATTTGCTAGTTCATTCATCATGTTTATTAAGATATTATACATTCAAATCTGTAGAAATAAGTAGATGGTGTCAATATAGAGAAAATCTTATCCATTCCAGGGTCAGAGGCTGGAAAGAGAATAAGAGCTGCCACCTCCTGGATTCTTCAAATATTACAACTGTTCTTTTAAAATCACAAGCAGCTGATACACCAATACGCAACTGTAAAAAAAAATAAAAATAAATAAAATAAATTCATAACCTTATGCATTGAAACACACACACACACACACACACACACAAAGCAAAATTAAATTTTAAGCGTCATAAATGTGGAGCTCATTGGAATTTCCTGCAATGGATTAGAAAGAAGAGAGAATTATATTAAAGCTACACATTTCAAAATATTCAGAATTTAATCTAAGATGTCTGTCGTAAATATTGAGATCTATTTAGATGAATAGGAGATAAACAGTTTGTGAAGGAAAAAACTTCTTCCAATTCAATTGAATTACGTTTATTTATCAAATTGTGACCAAGTCACAACAGAAGTCCTCTCAGGGCACTGAACAGACACATTCATATATAAAAATAATAACTTAACGATATCTATATGAGGAACAGACTGCTTTGAGTTTAACTCCATCACAGACTCTCATATTGAGCAAGCGTGAAGGTGACAGTGGAAAATAAATCTCTCTCATGAGGAAGAAACTTTTAGCAGAACCAGGCTCAGGCCATTGACTACCTGCTTTGACCGACTGGGTTTGGTAGGAACAGATACACAATGGCAGGTCAAGAATCACATGTCAAGATAGAAATAGTATCAAATGAAACTATTCAGTCTTAACAATTAATTTAAGAAATTAGGTAAATTTGTCGTCTAGTAGTCTAAGCCTATAGCAGCATAACAAGCCAACCCTAACTATAGGATTTATCAAAAAGGAAAGTCTTAAACACAGTCTTAAATCTGGACAATGTGTGTATGGACAGAAACTGAAAGTTGGTTCCACAAGAGAGGAGCCTGATAACTGAAGGATCTTCCTCCCATTCTGCTTTTAGAAGCTCTAGGAACCAAGAGTAAGCCTGCAGTCAGAGAGCGAAGTGCTCCGTTAAGAAAATATGGAGCAAAAAGATCTGTAATATAAGATGGAGCTATATTAGAAACAAGACAACAGTGGCTCCACACTTTGCTCTGCAGCAGAACTAAACTCTGGATATTGCTACAACAAAGCCTTAACAGCTGACTGAGCCCAGTCACACCTTATCAGTGCTGTGACATTCAAACACAGCCGTGGACATCACAAGACGCCATGCAAAACTAAACGTGATTTAATATGACTGAAAAATCCAATGCACACACACGCACAGAGCGTTTTGACACACACATGTTCACATCATTTTATAGGTTAATAACTCCAGACTTGTTTTTTTTTTTTTAGCGTGTCATTTTCATGTAAGTGAATAAATATTTCCACCACAAACACACACACCTTCTCCCACCTACACTGAGGTTTGATAGCTGCATGGAAAGTTAAACATGATGCAACATGTCTGCAGTGAGGTGAGAGTGTCTGACTCTTTTCCATTGCTGTTGATTAGTTAACCTTTAAGACACCAGACATCGGTGGTTAATAGGTGGCAGGATTCCCTCTCAAGCCGCTGGCAGGAAATCAATGAAGTGATAGAAAAAAAGAGAGGAGAGTTAAAGGAAATACTCCTCCTCTCTGTGAATGTATGTACTGTAGATGTGTGCGTACAATCTATTTTTAAAGCTTCTGAACATTTTATTTTAGGAAGTGACAAAATGGCAATCTTTAACCCCACAAATGTGCTTTTTTAAAATAAAAACACTATAAATAAATAATGAGCACATAACTGTGTCCCTTTATTCATCGAGCTTCATCCTTTTTAGACTAATAATTGAAACAATATTGTCACATTTAAATAAAGATACAAACAAGTTGAGGATGCTCTTAAATAAGTGGTTCAAGTAGTTCATCCTTAAAAGGACTAAAAACACAGGCTTGACTCAATTTGAACTAATTTTAAAAGCTATTAATGTTTGCTTTTATTGTAATAACTCACTGAGATAATTACTGTACAACATTTTTTTTTCTTCAGGTTTTAAAATTTATTCTTTATAAAATGAAGATGCCTCGATTGATCAAAAATCATGCTCAATAAGCCAGGTAAAATTCCAACAAAGTTCAGTCAGGTCATCTGGTCAGTTTCTTTTGTTGCCGATATGTTTCGTCCTTCATCCAAAGGACTTCATCAATCCAAGGATCCACAAACAAACCGAGTCCCACAAGCAGCACACTCTCATAGTGAAAAAAAAAACCCCACCAAAAACAGTTTGTTGGTGATGAGATGGTTTCTGCGGCCCACTCTCTCCGCCGTCGACTCCTCTGAGGCAGCCATGCCAAACTGGTTCAAAACATCAGAGTTCATGCTCAATAATCCAGGTAAAAATCCAGCAATGTTCAGTCATGTCATCTGACTTAACACTGCTGGATTATTGGACACACTGAGAACTCAGTTTGTTTGTGGCTACTTAGATAAAAGAAGTCCTTTGGATGTGTAGTGAACTAGGCCTCTGACCAAAACCTGTCTCTGAAGACCTTCATGGGACAGGAACTGTTATTTCATTGATTTGAATCCAGAAATACAAATTAGCTCATCCAGAGACTTTCTGATTGTATCCTGAACTAATCAATTGAAAGAACACTCTTCTTTTTATATTATCATTACAATTTTACAATATCTTGATAATCAAAAGTGTGTTTAGTTCATATCATTTCTAATGTTGAAGTGAAGCACTCATTTTAAATCAACTGTGAAACAGTATTAATTATTTTGTAAACCTCATTAAATTAGTAATCAAGTTAAATGTCTATTTACAAAGTAATTATGCATTTTGATCTTCTGTCTAAATGAGAAGTCAGTGATATTGGTCAAAAGTCAGAGACAGTCAGAAAACAAGTTATTAGAACAGACTGTATTGTTTTTAAACCTAGCAGACGGTAAATAACTGCCACTGGCATCTGCGTTCCTCTCACTTCTTCAAAACATTTCTCTGTCTGTACTAAACGTTCCTAAACATTCCTGAACCCTCTCTTGACTTTTAATAACCCTCTGACATCTCTAGAACCACCCCCTGTTGGTTGTTTCAACCAATCAGGAAGTATTAAGTGACCGGAGGTGAAGACTCTTTAAAAGTCGACACTTCCTGGAACTATTCAGTTTTCTGAGTCTTCTCAGTCTTCTCGAGTCTTGGAGCAGTCGGACTCAGTCTTCGATGCAGTCTTCCACTTCTGAGTGGAAACTCTGACGGAGTCACAGATACTTGCTGTGAATCCACCCGGGCGTAACGCCTACAACCTCAAACGGAGCTGGTCCTGTTTGTTGAACGGAGTAAATCGACACGACTTCTGACAATGACCAGCCACCCTGACCGGAGACGCTGGAAAGGTAGCGTTGAAATGGACCCGGTACCAGAGCTGATTCATCTTCTGCAAAGGTAATGAGTCGTCGCGCGCCAAGTGTACCGGAGGTTTGAGCTGGTGTTGGAAGAAGAGTGCTAATTCTGGTCAACAACATAAACCTTTCTCCATCCATCTCTTCTTTAAACCTCTAAATTCCTTCCTGTAAACTCTTCTATTTTGCCAGTAATCTAGATGCCTTCAGAAATGTCTTGTTGGCTTATTAGTAAAGCGTGCCAAGTTTTATTAATCAGAACCAGATCAGCTAATCACGTGTACATGTTTTGATGTTAAATTTTGATTCTGTTAAATAAATGACCACATTTATTCTGATGGGTCAAACAAAATAACGTCTCATGTCACTGATTAAACAATGAACACAGTTATCTCGTCACATGGCATTAATTTAACTCGAAAAAGAAAGAACCCGTTATATTTAAATTTTTAGTAGTGAAGCAACAGCAAAGACTGACTCCCACCTTGACTACTAAAGATGAAAGATGAAACGTCCCAGCAAAACAAAAACAAACAAAAAAAAAAACGTCCAGATGACCTAACTGAACATTGTTGGATGTCTTGTTTGACTTATTTTGTTGTCAGCAAGTACTCCTTATTATATAAAAAAAAATATGTTTCAATGACAGCTGAACTTGTATTTTCTGTCACACATTATAAACATCACTGCAAAGAAGGTTCTGGTTTCTGAGTTCTGGCTCTCATCTCTGCCGGGCTCAGGAGCTGTGGTCTTTGTTTCTTTAGATGTTTTGTGACCCTTGTCGCTTGTTTTCTCCTCTGTTCTTCTCTCCACTCCTCCTCGGTCAGTTCCTTCACTCAATCGGCCACGCCCACTCCCACCTGCTCCCAGTCTGCATTCAGCTCAGGTGTCTCAAATTCCTCATTAGCCCTGGTCCATTTCTTCTGTCTGTTAAAACTCCACCTCAGCAGTTTCTGTGCCACAAACCAGTCGCCCTCCTTCAGCTTTTCTTGTAATTCTCCGAGTTGTTTGTTGCCACAACATCATTTTGTTTTCTTTCCTAAATAAATATGAGTTTAGTCTTTGAGTTCCTTGTGTCCTTTATGAAGACAATCTTTCTATGTGTTTTCCTCTAGGAATTTAATTTGTTATATTTCTCAGAAAAAGGAAAAAAGAAACAAAAATACAGCAGCACCTTTAAAACTAAGGAACTCCAACATATTACTTATGAGTAGTCCCTCCCTACTCTGCGGTTCGACTTTCACGGACTTCCTCTTTTGTGGTTTTTCAAAGTAAGAGTGGACACGACACACAATTGGCTGATTGACGGATGAACCACATGAGCAGCATGAATTGTTCATTTAAAATAAATAATTTTAAATTATTTAACACCTGCGTGCAGTCCACAGGTGCAGGGAGAAGCTCCCTCCACTCTCTGCCACCCACACATTTCTCCTCTGGCAGAAGCAGCTTTGTGAAGGGTTAACCCTTTGCTGTCCAGATGCACCAATCAACATTCGTCTTCCAACTTAAAATTCAAATTATGTCACATTGTAAAATTGTCATAATCACTAAATATACAGTGAGGAAAATAAATATTTGAACACCCTGCGACTTTGCAAGTTCTCCCACTTAGAAATCATGGAGGGGTCTGAAATTATCATCTTAGGTGCATGTCCACTGTGAGAGACAATCTAAAAAAAAAAAAAAAGATCTGGAAATAACAATGTATGGTTTTTAAAATAATTTATTTGTGTGTTACTGCTGCAAATAAGTATTTGAACACCTGTGAAAATTAATGTTAATATTTGGTACAGTAGCCTTTGTTTGCAGTTACAGAGGTCAAATGTTTCCTGTAGTTTTTCACCATGTCTGCACACACTGCAGCAGGATTCTGGCCAATTCCTCCACACAGATCTTGTCTAGATCAGCCAGGTTTCTGGGCTGTCGCTGAGAAACACGGAGTTTGAGCTCCCTCCAAAGATTTTCTATAGGGTTTAGGTCTGGAGACTGGCTAGGCCACTTCAGAACCATGATATGCTTCTTATGGAGCCACTCCTTGGTTATCCTGGCTGTGTGCTTTGGGTCATCATGTTGGAAGACCCAGCCACGACCCATCTTCAATGCTCTAACTGAGGAAAGGAGGTTGTTCCCCAAAATCTCGCAATACATGACCCCACAATACATGATCTCCTTAATGCAGTTCAGTCATCCTGTCCCATGTGTAGAACATCCCCACCCCGCAAGCATGATGCTTCCACCCCCGTGCTTCACAGTAAGGATAGTGTTTTTTGGATGGTACTCATCATTCTTCGTCCTCCAAACAAGGCGAGTGGAATTAAGACCAAAAAGTTTTGTTTTGGTCTCATCTGACCACAGAACTTTCTCCCATGACTCCTCTGGATCATCCAAGTGGTCATGGGCAAACTTAAGACGGGCCTGGCCGTGCGCTGATTTAAGCAGGGGAACCTTCTGTGTCATGCCTGATGTTAAACTATGACATCTTAGTGCATTACCCACAGTAACCATGGAAACAGTGGTGCCAGCTCTCTTCAGGTCATTGACCAGCTCATCCCGCGTAGTTCTGGGCTGATTCCTCACCTTTCTTAGGATCATCAATACGCCACAAGGTGAGATCTTGCATGGAGCCCCAGTCCGAGGGAGATTGACAGTCATGTTTAGCTTCTTACATTTTCTAATATTTGCTCCAACAGTTGATCTTTTTTCACGAAGCTGCTTGGCAATTGCCCCGTAGCCCTTTCCAGCATTGTGGAGGTCTACAATTTTATCTCTGGTGTCTTTGGACAGCTCTTTGGTC
>NW_023619794.1:0-288 GCF_014905685.2 Nematolebias whitei
ATTAGGGAGCTTGAGGAGAGAGAGAGGTGCAGGGCAGGATCCCAACAGACAGTCCACTGGTCTACATGTTGGACAGACTGACAGTCCACTGGTCTACGTGTTGGACAGACTGACAGTCCACTGGTCTACGTGTTGGACAGACTGACAGTCCACTGGCCTACATGTTGGACAGACTGACAGTCCACTGGTCTACGTGTTGGACAGACTGACAGTCCACTGGACTACATGTTGGACAGACTGACAGTCCACTGGTCTGCATGTGGGACATAATCACAGTCCACTGGTCTA
>NW_023619794.1:388-8313 GCF_014905685.2 Nematolebias whitei
TGTTGGACAGACTGACAGTCCACTGGACTACATGTTGGACAGACTGACAGTCCACTCGTCTGCATGTGGGACATAATCACAGTCCACTGGTCTACGTGTTGGACAGACTGACAGTCCACTGGTCTTGATGTTGGACAGACTGACAGTCCACTGGTCTACGTGTTGGACAGACTAACAGTTCACTGGTCTACATGTTGGACAGACTGAAAGTCCAATGTTCTACATGTTGGACAGACTGACAGTCCACTGGTCTACATGTTGGACAGACTGACAGTCCACTGGTCTACAAAGTGCAGCATGGAGATGACAGTGAACACAACCCATGGAAAAGTAGTTGTTGTACATGAACGCACCATAAATATGGAGTCCAGCTGTGTTTGATGCTGCTGGGCAGACTGAGCACTGGGAACCTCTGAGCTCTGCTGGTCCACTCTGTGGAGGAATCATGAAGAATTAGCTCCACTTCTGTCTGTCCACACAGAGACAAACAGCAGCTAAATGTCCACTTGGAGTCAGGCTCCAGAAACCTCCTTCATCCAGCAACGCCTGCCACCTGAGTGGAAGTTCCCACCTACACTGTGTTTGAAGCAAAGGTCAAAGGTGACACCTGCTGGACCACCTGGTGACCTACAGACACTCAGAAACTCCTCCCACAACACCCATTCTTTCACTTTGACTGCTGAATTTGGAGAAAACATCCAACACACACCGCTTCACATGTGAACATAGAAATGTGTGAAAAAGAGCTGAGCTCACATGAAACACATGTTGGAATGAAAACATTTCAGACTGACTCAGTTACATTTTACACAGTTGCAACATTTAGAGACAGCTCACCTCTCTGCTGATGGAGGCTGGCCTGATTTAAAATCAATAATTTGATCATTTGACCGGTCGCTCTTTAAGGACACACAGCTGGGTTCAGGTCCAGCTTTGAGTCTCTGATGGATCCTGTTAAAAAAATTTAAATTTAAATTAAAAAAATAATAATAATGATTGAGTCATGGTGATTGGTGTTAGATCCTGAGTCTGGATCCTGGAACATTCTGGATGAAAGTGACAGGATTATTTGTTCTCAGTTATTGATCCTGAAACGATCCTTTCCAGCTGCAGGACACTACATCTGTAATTCTACAGTTCGTCTTCTCCAGTTCTCCTCCTCTTCCTGCAGCAGACATGGTGTTCTTGAACTGGATTAAAGTGGATGAGTGTGTAGTTGAGTAATTCAGATTATTGGCAGCAGCAGAGCAGAGAGTTGCAGCCTCCTCTGTGTTTGTTAGAGACTGAGAGAGGAGAAGGTGGACTCAGAATCACAGCCTGAACTCTCTGTTTCTGGAAGTTCTCTGAAACTACACAACAAGCTGAACACAGCAGCCTTTCGTTGTGTCAGCTGCTGGAAAAACCTGAACCTCCACTCAGAGACCAGAAACAAGGAGGGCTTAGACCAGATCTGTTAGCTCGGACTCTGTCCCAGAATGAAGGAGACGTGGAAATCTGCTGGAAACAATTCAGACTTTAAACCAGTTACTGGAGACCAGACTGATACCAAAAACTAGTAAAACTAGTAAAAAGTCCAGATTGTTGCTGATGTTCTGGAAACTGAATGAAATTGGTTGTGATGGGAGTTCTGGTTCTGTCTCTGTCAGTCAGAGTTTTAGAGGAGGGTCTTGGTTTTTCCACTGGAGATTTGATCCTGGATGTTTGTAACTGTCAGTCTGAGACAGCTGAGAGTTTCTGTTACCATGGAGACGGTAATGAGCTCCAACTTCAGAAGATGTTCATCATTTCCTCTAAAATCCATCTGATGGATCATATGAACATGAGAAGAATAAAAAGCAGAGCTGAAGGCTCAGTTTGGTTCTGGTTCCTGCTGGATTCTGTCATCAGCAGCTTTGTTCATGATACAATCAGTATCCTTTAAAACTCACATGATTTGACATTTATTCTCTTTGTTTAACAAGAGTTTGAAACAAGTTGCAGACAGAAAGCAGCAACTTAGTCTCAGAGAAATGAAATAAAAATCAACTCAAAGTCGTTCAACAGAAAACAATTATCTTTAATATCATCCAGCCTCGACTGGACTCTGAGAGAAACTTAATGGTTGTTGGAGGAAACACTTTGTTTGAAATCAGTAATAATTTCCTTTGACATGTTGCTATTTAAGTACACACAGCTGGGTCCAGGTCCAGGTCCAGGTCCAGATGTGTTCCTATGAATAAAGTCAGTGTGTTGCTGTGAGTGCTGAGCTCTGACATGGAGAAGAGTCATGGACAGTTAGAAATGTCACCTCTGATCTTTGCTCTGGCTCTCATGTTCCCCACACAGAGTGGTTTTAGAGGGAGGGACTCCCGCCTCTCTGTCCTCACACTGATCCACATCCACACTGAATTCACATCAGCTCACACACACTTTCTACCTTCACCTGCAGAGGAAACACAAATCATTCATCTGAACATCAACTCTAATCCTCCTTTCCATGATGTGTGCTGTAAAAAGATCAGCTCCTCCTCCTCTGATTGGCTCTTTGTTTCTTCTCAGCTTCAGCTGAATGCAGTCAGACAGCAGAGTGAGGCAGAGGAAGCTGCATCAGCTGCTGGACTTCTACTATCAGTCCACTAGATGGAGTCATGGAGCTGCACCCCAGCACACACACATTTCATTCACTGACACACACTGACTGAGTGACTGGAAGTTTCAGTGCGTTCACATTCACTCAGTTCAACATTTACAGCATTTCAGCTGATAGAAGCTGCAGCAGAGGATCATCGGTGTTCAGAGCATCACACTCATTCCTCCTGTTCTGTTTCACACTTTAGAACAGGAACTACAAACAGAGACACATGTTAGATCTCAGCTGCTGGGAGGACTTGATGAAAGCAGAGAAAAGCTTCAAATCATTCTTCTTCACTGAAAGTCTGACTGAACGCAGACTTCACAGCATTTCAGCAAAATAAAAGCCCCTGATTTTTCCCTGAGTGAATCCTGAAATTGCAGGAGATCTTTCAGTCACAAAACGCTTTCAGTCACAAAACGCTCACAACTTCGCTTCTTAGGTGGCGAGCAAAAATTTATTGTAGCAGTTAGAGATCTGATGCCTCAACGTTCTGAGTCATGAAAGGAGTAACAAACTGGTAAACTGGAGTAGCGCAACATGGACTCACTGGTACCAGAATACCAGCATTAATACACGTGCACATCCAAATCTGTGAAAAATCATCTTTTAATCATCAGATCAGTTCAAATTCTCTCAGTTTTCAATGTCTGGAAAATGTGAAAGTGGTTTTCCAAGTTTTCAAGGCTCCAATTTCCCTCTATTGATGATGAAGTCAACAGAGTTTTTATTTTAAAAACACTAAAATTACTAAACGTTTGATTCTTTCACCATGAAATTTAATAAAAGTCATAAGACGAATTAAAGATGAAAAACGTTCTTAATGCGACACATTTGAAGAAGATTTTTTCATCAAGTTTCTGTTAAAGCTAAAAAGTATCAAAATAAAAATGTCCTTAAAAGATTCAAAAGGTGTCCATCTGCATCAACCTCTGAAGTCCAAAAGGACAAAATGATTTTATTGTTAAACTGCAGTTTTTGGTGTCACATGATCCGTGTGCAGGCTGGACTTTGGGCAGCCTTGCTCTAACTCCACAGAGAGTCTCACAGATAGAACACATTCACATTTATAAATACTGTTCTGCATTCAGAACTGAAGAACTCTAAACTTGTTCTCAGTTCATCCATCACATCATCAGAGTTTCACTTTTCTTTAGTTTAGACTCACCTGCTTCCTGTTCTGTTGGGAGATGGTACGAAGCTGTTTTCCTGCAGGGATCAATAAAGTTTGTGTCAGAGAAATAAAGTGCAGCAACACGTCTGTTTCCAGTTTCAAAGACAAACATCAAAGCTGAGACAGACTCACAGCAGAAACGCTGACAGACGACACACACACGTCCTCTCACATCTAAGAGTGTGTTCTGACGGAGCTGACCCAGATCGCTGCTGCTGGAAACAAAGAATGACTTACATGAAGAACCTGAAGTTTCACTTTTTAGGAATGTTTTTCTGTGTCTGTTTCCTCCTTCAGAGAAGAAAACACACATGAACAAAGTGACACCAACACAATTTTCTCTATATATATACAGTCCTGTCACTGTTGCCAAAAAGCTTCACACTCTTTGTTTCCTTCAATCAGATGCTTTAGAAAGTACTTTCTGCACATTCACACACATTTTGAGGCTTTACAAGAACTAGCTGTGGCTAAAATCTCACATGTCCCTGTTTGCAGAACTTTTAGAAGTGGTGCTGATAAAGTTGAGTGATGTGGATGAGCCTAAATTCTTTGTGAGCTTCAACACAGTTCAATCTTGCAACAACAGCATCATTTTCCACCACAATAAAAGCACTGGAGGGTTTTTAATGCTGGACTTTCATTTTGGAGCATTAGTGGAGGCGGTTCTTGTTGGACCTGAAGACAGGTGGGGCAGGGATATAGAGACTGTTAGGAACAGGCCACACTCTCATTCTTCACTGAGTCCCTCCCACCTGAAGAATGAGGCTCTGCAACTTTGTTGGAACACCTGAGCTGCAGGTAAACATCTGGACTGATGTGTCAGAAGTCACATGCTCAAGGAGAGAAACTTGCTGACGTGGATCTGTTTCTGTCAGCGTCCAGCTGAACGCTGGAGTCACATTTCTGTCCTGCAGCCAGTCTCAGCACTCGTTAAGCCCCGCCCCCTGTCGCAGGTAGGCTCCTGACTCCGCCTGCTGTTTCCAGATGTTGAATGAGAGTCCAGAATGTTTGTAGGTGAGAAGATGAGGATGTTGCTGCTGCTTTGTGCTGCAGAACAACTCATATGCTGGTTTGTTGTTCAGTGTGGACTCAGTAATTGTTTCTTGTCAGGATGTTGGAGACCAAAGTGGATCACTGCCTCCTGAAACTCTGAGCTCGAAGGATTTATAGCATCTCATGCAGCCACTGTTCTAGAAACTTCACATCACTCTCACTTTCACTCTACATGCTGACACACACAGCATTCTGTGGCTGTTTGCATCTGCAGGACAAAAATACGGAAAACTTTACAGTTTACATTGTAATGAAAGTTGTTCCGGTCACTTTGGAGGCGTGTCCTGTGTTCACTTGTATCAGGTTAAATGGTTTCAGTTTCCTGCTCTGGTTTGAAACTGGAAATACTCCAAGTCATGAATGAAGCTCGTGTTTAAATGGTGCCTGTGCAGCAACAAAAACTTCTTAGAGTTTGTCTTTTTGTGTCACAGAGAGAAAAGTCATTCAGAGACTGAGAGGAGAAGAAGAATGTTGAGTCAGCACTTTCTCTGATCCACATGTGTCCTTTGATCTTCTTCTTCTGTCCACACTAAATGGAGTCTGAACACACTGAACACATTCACTTTCATCTCTCCTCAGAGTTTTACATCAAACCAGGTGAGTTCACCTGCAAGTGAGGGACTTTCTGTCTGAGGGGGTTCAGGTTGGGGGGCCCAACCACCAGGCTGAGGACCAGAACCGGGCTTTGGATCATTTGCTGCATGAAAAGTAGACAAAGTTTGATTTTGATTTATTTTCCTGGTTCTGTTAGTGTGCACGGTATTTTATTTTGAAAATCAGTTCCAGCTTGTCTGTGTGTCATTTTCTTGCAGCTCTCAAACTAACTTCATGAAAACTGAGTCCAGACCAAACGTTGCTGGAGAACTGGTTTCAAAAAGGGGGAAAGGCCTAAAGATGAGGCAGCAGAAGCTCCACAGCTGCCACCAAAAAGAAAGAAAACACTGAGAGTCCTTCAATGAAGTTTCATGGCATCAGGTGAGGTGTACGTGCTGAGTGCGCTCTGTGTCACATGTAGCAAGCTGCGATCCAGTGAAGCCCTGAAACCTTCAAAACTGCTTCAGCATATGGACACTGAGCCCCTTCATTCTAACACAAGCCTTTGGAGTTTTTAGACCGAAACAACATGTGAACATGAAGGTCAGAGACAATTCTTGAAGGTCACCACTTCATTCAATGGGTCTGCGCTGAGAGCAGCGTATTTAGAGGCTAACTGCATCGAGAAGTTCTTGGATTATATTAAACTGATCAGATTAAATCACATGATAATACAAATGAACGTTGGCTCCAGTTGGCCACGCCTCTACATGTGACCACATTTCAGACGCTCTGATTGGCTCCAGCTACTTCCTGTTGTCCAGACTGAGAATGGATCCAGAACCTTACAGACCATTTGGAGCAAAGACTAGTGATGGCCACATGGAGCTTTTCTGAAGAGCTCAAATTTGTTTCCAACAAAGTGAATTACTAGAAGTTTGTAGTTTATTCTTTAGTGTCCAAAAGGCCAAAGAGCAGCTAAAATGTAGCAGATGAAATGAGCTGCTTCATGGTGGCTGCTCATTTGATGGAGCTGCAGCTGTTGTTTAAGAACGTGAGCTTTCTGTGTGAAATCAGCCTCTCATTGAGCTCTTTTCAACATGTTTTTATTTGTGTGGCTCAAACAATTGATGCTTCTCTATTTAAGAACTCATTTGATGAATGGACTTGTTGAAATGTGGATTATTGCATCATGTCCATTTTCTTCTGACTTCTTGAAATGTGTCAGCGTAAAAAGTTTGGATCAGATCTTCTAAGTTCAGCCTCCATGACTCTCAGCTACTACCACCTCAGAATTAGACTCAACATCTGTAACACTGACTGAGTTAGAGACATTTATGTGTCGTCTGTTGTTATTTAACTGTGGCGGCCATCTTTTTTTTTTTTTTTTGATGGCCTCCCTTCTCCCCTTACAGCCATCCTCTCCACACCATTATTATGAAATATTTATTCTAGTGACTATCTAGTGTAGGCTTTTTTTTTTTTTAATAGGATTGAAAGAAAGAAAAGACAAAGTAAGACTCCAAAATATAAGAAATATACACAAAGAGAGCACACGGCAAAACACCCGGCCACTGTCTGTTCACCTGCAAAGAACATGACAAAACACAGCAATAAAATACATATGTATAAAGAACTTAAAATATTCATTGCTTTGCAGTAAGTTTCCATAAATATATATGCTCATACCTACGCCTATATACATACATACATACACATGAATATACATTCATATACACATCTATATATCTACATATAAAGCCTACATAAGCATCCCTGCTTCTATTTGTGTGTGGTTGTGAGCATGCATAAGTGTATAAGGCTTCTCTAATAGAACATTTAATAGTAACTGTGAAGCAGCAGAGACCCGACCCCCAAGACCAGAGGCAGACGAAAAAAGGGGGGATCAGAGCCCAAGACCCCAGGAGGGACCCTGACCGCGGAGCCCCCAGGGCCACCCACACAGGACGAACCACTCGCCCACCCCCCAGATCGGACCACAGGGGAGAGCCGGAAGAACCCCACCAGCGACCACATACAGTGACCCCCCAGGGCCAACAGCGACGAACTCATAGGCCCCCGCCGGAACCCGCCGCACTGATGCAGGTCCAGGCCCGGACACGGAGGCCCGGGCACCGAGGACCCACACCACCCAGACCAAGGCCTGACAGGGCCAGAGGACCCGAGCCCCACCAGGCAAACACCAGGCAAACACCAGGCAAACACCAGGCAGAGCCGACACACGCCCAAGCGCCCAGCCCCCGACTCCAAGGGCCCCAAGCGCGCCGGCAGGCAAGGACACACCCCACCAGGGGGCCGCGCGATAGGGGCACGATGCCAAGCACCCGCAGTTGTATCAAAGAGGGGGCAGTCCGAGAATCGGCCTAACAAATACCCAATCATACACAGACACAATCACACAGTCCCAGCCTCATTCTCACACTCACTCACTCAAAGACATACAATAACGATACATTTCATTCTTATTCCCGATACGCACTGGAAAAAAGGCCACTCCAAAAATAAGTAAAAAAAAATTAAAATAAGATT
>NW_023619795.1:0-8290 GCF_014905685.2 Nematolebias whitei
TATCCTCAGAACCTCCTTCATAAAGAAAAAAATAAAATATTATTGTCCATTTTATAAAATGAAATTAAAAAGTTAAAAACCTAAATGTAGCCAAATAGAGTCAACTGTGTCACAAAAAGCACATTGCCAAAGACACTTCACTGGACTCTGGAAAATCAGTCCACTGATTCACAATTTGAGGTAAAGTTTGAAATCATTCAAATATAAAGTGTGCTGGTTAATGTAGAAAAATAAACTATTTACATTAGCTTTGCATTAGGGGTTGTTTGTGGGGGCTGAGGGACCAGCTGCTCTGTATCTCACATAGCCTGTACAGGGAGGAAATACTCCCCGAGTGTCAACGTGTCATTAAAGCACACACAAGTTGCCACGGAAACCATACAAGCACACTGTTACTAAAGAAAGAAGGAAGTAAACTCATTACACACAACTGATTTTAAATATATGAAAATGTCCTTTAATGTTCAAGTCTTCTTAAATATTTTAAAACAGTTATATTAATGAATGTACTTATTCCTTTGTGGAATATTGTTGCAAATCTTTTGGCGTTAACTCAGTTTGTCTGTTAGCAAAATATATTGTGAACCAATGGACATATTTTAGTGAAACTCCGTGAAAGTAATCATTTAATGTACAACTACAACTCTTTAATTTTCAAAGTCACTCCATTTCAAGATGGCCGCTGCAATCAAGCGACCTTAGCAAACGCAGAAATGCCTATAACTCTTGTCATATTTGCAGATATTGAGATAAAGCTTGATGTGATGGCAGCTGAGACTCAGCCTCAACAATACTCTAAGTGGTAATATGTCTAGCAAGATATTTTAATAGAACATGATCCCATCATACATAACATCATTTACAAGGTTTGACCAAAACAGCCATAACTTTGTCCCTTCTCATTATAAAATGATCTTAATCTAAAACTTTGGCATAAAAGGCTATGGGCAACTTAAATTCCTTAAAAAAATGCTTACTCTTCAATTATAAATATTACTTCCTAGTTGTTTTATATATTTATTTTTGCATTAATCAACTATATTTCAAAATATCTAAATTGTTTACACATTTATCACATTTAAAATTAAAATAGGTGTTTTATCCACAAGCTTCAGGCCACCTCTGTGATGTAGCTCTGCAGGAACGTGGCCAGGAAACACTTCTCGGCCCTCTGTGATCAATCACAGACGTGACTGATAAAGAGCCAAATGTAAAAACACCACAATGAATACCAATGAACTTCTCTGTCAGGGCCCTCAAGATTGAGCAGCAAATGTCACCATAAATTAGTTTTCATTCTTCGAAATTCTAAAGACAGAAAATAAGTCTGAAAAAATAAAAAGCAGCAAAGGTAAAAGGAGCAGGAGCCACAAGATGAAGTGGAGAGTTGTGATGGTGATAAAATGTAAAAGGTAAAAAGCAGCAGCTGCGAGAGGGAAAACCTAGAGGAGGTGAAGACGATGAAAAAAGACGTGGCAGAGAGCGAGCGGAGGAGAAAACAACATGACACCGGGAGCATTGTGGCATTCATGGAAAGCAAATTCAGCAGTATTTGGGAGTTTTCAGATAAGGATGTGCTCAAATCTTCTGAGTATGCAAACGTGCACTGCAGAGTGCGCATAATCCGTTTATCGGTATAGATGTAGAAGGCTCGGTCGCAGGCTGAGAGTGTGAGGAGGGGTCACTGAAGCACATAATGGAGACCTGGTGTTCATCAAAGCTCAGAGTGAAGACTCCCTCACACCCCCTGTCCTCTCTCCATCCACTTCCCAGTGCCTTCTGGGATGAAGAAAACGCCAGCACTCAAGTTGAACAAATGTCCCCAGAGGTGGCTGTGGGGCCGTCGAGAAGACGAGGAGGTCAGGAGGAGGAAGGAACGCATTAGCTTCTTACCCCTGGGTGTCACTCATACTGGCAGCACCAGCCTGTGTGGCTACAGGCTACTGGTCCACACAGCCCCCTCTACCTTCCATTGAGATTTATATCTCATTCTGAGGGTAGACATACAGATATGGGGCTTTTGGCCAATTTGATCTAATTGTCTTTTTTTTTTTCTGGTGGAACATTGTACAAATGAAATATATAAATGAGATAATGGCAAACAATAAAAATAATCCTCGTTAAAGTGACCACGAGAAAGGCTTTGTTCTATTCATATTACCAAAATCAATATTAGTAGCCACGCATATCCTCTGAAATGTCAGGTTAGGTTGTGTTGCTTTAGCAGACATGATCAGAGAAATACATGAGTTAGCATTTTTTAGAATTTTGCCTAGTATAGGCAGCACCTATTATTATCCACCTAACAAAGGGTTTCTTAACTTTACATCTTACACTTCTGTCAACTTTAATGCGAAACAAACCTCAATGTGTACCCCCACAAATCTTATATCAAAACGACCAGCTCGGCACCGTGATGTGTGCTATTACTTTTATAGGCGTTTCGAGTTAACATTGCAATGTAATTTGCAAACAAATACGCCATTTTTTCCATGCATAATGCCTGACAGAACATGTCACACAAAGCAACATTTAAATGGCTTTACCTCAGCTATATTTACACATATAGAGCTGGAAATTGGTGCGGTTATAGCTGAGAACGTTCCTCATCATATACTGAACCCAAATAAAAAAATCCAAGATGGCCACCTTAGCTAGATGGAAAAAAATGACTATAAATCATTGATTTTATTATCTTTTTTTTTTTGCTATATTGTTCTAAAATTTGGTATAATTGTAGCCGAGCATGAATCCCAGCAGTCCCCATCAATGTTTCTCCAGGAACTTTCTAGTTTGGTCTCTGTGATGGACTTTCTTCAACTTTCATGCATATTGCTTGTTTATATTGTTCATTCCTTTTGGATATCTTTGGTCCTTTTCACAGTTGGGGACTACCTAGTATAAGGCAGCACCTATTATTATCTACCTAACAAATGGTTTATATATCTTTATCTATATCTTACTCTTCCATCAACTTTAATGCAGCCCAAACCCCAATTCGTACTCCCACAAATTTGATATCAAAACGACCAGCTCGGCACCGTGATGTGTGCCGTTACTTTTATTGGCATTTTGAGTTACTATGGCGATGTAATTTGCTAACAAAGACTCCATTTTACTCACTGAAAAACATTGACAGAACTCTTTACAACTTCTAACTTGCCACAGTCAGGTCACATGACCTAGAGTTCAGAGGTCTCTGAACAAAACACTGATTAACTTTTGGAGCCATTTTGGTTCAAGATGGCTACCACAGCTACATCAGAAAAAATAAAATTATCTTTAACTCAGCCATTCGTAAGATATTGAGCTGAAATTTGGTATGGTCATAGCTGAGAGTAAGTTGTTATACATTCCTAATGTAAATAAAAAAATCCAAGATGGCCACCTTGGTTAAAAGGGAAAAAACATGATAACTCGGCGATTTTAAAATATACTGAGCTGAAATTTGGCGTGAAGGTACTTGACAACAATGCACAACACACTCTCAATCCAAATCTAAAACTGCTGTCAAATCAACATTTTAAAATGGCTGCAGCGTGGCAGTCCCCGTCAAAGTTTCTCCAGGAACGTTCTAATTTTGGTTTTTGATTCCCCTGCACACCTTTTCAGATTAGTAATAATCAAGACTTCATTTGTATTGAGCTGTTTTGAGATTCTTGCCCTCAGAATAAACCTACAATTGTCTTATTGTGTGGTTTTTGTGACCATTTAAAAAATAAATATAAAAAGCTATACGGCTTCAGGGATATGTTAGGCTACATCTTCCTATAAATTCTTATTGATTGCAGAAATAACAATAGGACAGGTTAATGATGCTTAAGCATTATCTATAATTGTAATTGCAGCAGTAAAAGACTCAAACTAAAAACAGCTCTGTGGAATTGCTCTGGGGATATCAGGTGCATTTATTTATGAGACCACAGCCGTCGGGCCTCTAACACCATCTGGCCCCTCATTAGCCCTGGCTTGTATCGGCCATGTTGTTTAGACATGTAGCACATCTGTTATTGCTTCACCTTTCCACTGCTTTAATGGTGAAAATAACATATTTAAAGTTAGCTGTGCGTCATGAGTTTCATTTAACGACGTCGCTATCCATGAATCACTCTGGGTTTGGTAAAGTACAATAAGCCTTCAAACAGCCCAGAGAGCTCCTATGAGACATCAGGGTCACTGAGCTGCATGCTGACTTTAATTCCTCTGCAAGATCCAGCTGGTAATCAAAATGAAAGACAGCGTGGAGCAGTGCGGTTGTAAGGGCAAAGGAAACCAAAAGCACGTCCCGAACAGTGGACTGCATTTGCAAAAGCAAAATCTTCTGCATTTATAGCTTAATATTTGACTTTAATCATATGCGCCCTTTAAATCTGCTTTTGTAAACTGATTTTATTTTGACAAGAAACACAATTTGGGTTTTCAGTTCAAAATGACTCAAAATGAGGAGAGTTAGCTTCTCAGGCATGAGAACAATTTTCAAAGCATTTGTAATTTGAGATTGTGAGAAACTGATGATTCAACGAACGTGTTGTGTGTTTCTGTTATTGTACGAGCACTAACAGCAAAAACAATCACTTACAGTATAAAAATAAACTAAAGTCGCTTAAGCTAACAGCTAGTTTGACCAGGGCCAGGAAAAAAATATTGCTGTCTTAAGTCCAAACTCAAACATATTTAATAAACTTCATTGCCATCATTTTGACATTGCATTTATTTACATATGGCTTGTTGTTTTGCAAGCAGATATAACAGCAGCAGATAGCTGTAGCACTTCTGTCAGGATTATTGTATGTCAAACAAGATTATTCAAGTAATGCAAATTGACAGTCGCGTAAAAGTTTATAAAATAGGTGTCTGATGAAGTGCTATGAATATTTTATTTGTTGCTTTTGTATGAATTAATATTTTGTGCAAATGGATATTGTAATGTTTTCTTTGTACTTGTTTTTAATGTGTATGCCACACAGACTGCAGATGGAAATGAGCTGATAGACAGTAGTCCCTCGCTACTTGGCTGTTTGTTTTTCACGGGCTCGTTCTACCGCGGTTTTTCAAAATAAGATTAGACATGATACACAATTGGCTGACTGATGGATGAGCCGCACGATCGGCATGGAATTTTATTTAAAATGAATTATTTAAAATTATTTAGCACCTGCTGCACCTGTGTGAAGCCCACACTGCAGGAGAAACTTCCTCCTGCAGCTCCTCCCTCCTTCTGTGTCATTGTCTGTTCTGCAGCAGAGAAGTGGGCGTGGCCAAGAGTGTAGAGTGCAGCCATGCAGGGAGATGACAGACTACTACTTACTACTACTATTCCTACTTCGCGGTTTTTCACTTATCGCGGGGCTTCAGGGTACGGATCCCCTGCGATAAACGAGGGACTACTGTACGATAATCTGGCACAGAGCACCTTTACTCAGTTTGAGTTACATTTTTTTTCTGCACATGATCCCTGACAAATAAATAAATAAATAAATAAATAAATAAATAAATCTTGTAGACCTGGAGGTAGTTTTTAGAGTGCAGCAATGAACTGGTATTGTCAGTTTGACTACCCATCACAGTTTGTCAACATGGTCAGACTTCAACTCTGATTTTGGAAACTGAGATTGTTTGAAGAGCTAGCTACAACAGATAAGATAGTAATGTATTGTTCTCAACCTGCTCATAAAACCTCACATTAAAACACCATTAAAAATATTCTGAACTGTCCCTTTAAGCAGTCACCTGTTTCTTATTGATTCTCACTAACATTGTTAACAGATAAAGTCCTTGTGGACCTGGATTGTTTCTCTTACATTACAATTTAGCTTGTTGTTAAGAACAATTAATGTGAATTTTAGCATCAATATTGAAACTAAGAAGGGAGAGAGGAGCTTTATAAGCTCTGGTCATTGGTTGTTCTTCCAAAAATGTTCAGGTTTTTGAGCAGTTTTGTATCAAACAAAATAAAATTGCCCCTGTTTCATTTACACCTTGTACCTGCTCCAGTAACAAATGCTTTAAACCAGGTAAAATGGCATGAGAAGACCGAGAGCCTATTGATGGTGTGATTACAGAATTTTCAACAAAACTGAACTGAATGGATCTCAAGTTGAAATCAAAATCTTCATACAAGTGAGTGGCAGATTGGAAATTACAATCATGGTATATGAGGGACTGGGTTTGGGTGCCCTGGAACATCCACAATAAATACTGCTTCAATGCAGGGCCCATAAGAACTCTTGCCACCTATAATCTAGGAGGTTCTCTTATCTGATTATGAATGCAAGTAAAGAGGATTTCGGTGCTACTGCCTAAATGCTTGGCTGTGCTGATTAGAAGGCTGTTGAAAAGGTTACGTAACTAAAAAACTACAAGAGAAGAGAAGGTGCATTCTTTCTAAACTCTGCATCATCCGGACAACTTGCCAAAGGTTAGAAATGATAAAAATGTACACTGAAATGGAAAAAAATCCCCAACATTGTTCAGTCAGGTCTTCTGGACAGTTTATTTTTTTTTTGTTGAGACGTTTCGCCCTTTATCCGAAGGGCTTCTCAGTATGAGTCACAAACAAACTGTTTTCCCCATTAAGCAATACACTCCTATAGTGGACCAACCAGTTTGCTGGTGATAAGATGGTGTCTGGGGGTCGTCCTCTCCCCCATTGACTCCTCCCAGGCAGCCACAGTCAAAGTGGTTCAAGACATCTAGGTTCATGCTCAATAATCCAGGCAAAAAAAATCAGACAATGTGATTTTTTTACCTGGATTATTGAACATGAACCTAGATGTTGCTGTTGCAGCCTGGGAGGAGTTGATAGGGGAGAGGACAGCCACCAGAAACCATCTTATCACCAGCAAACTGGTTGGTCCACTATAAGAGTGTACTGCTTAGTGAGGAAAACAGTTTGTGATTCAGACTGATGAAACCCTTCGGATGAAGGGCAAAACCTCTCTCTCTCAAAAAAAACCTGTCCAGATGACCTGACTGAACATTGTTGGATTTTTAAATTAAAAATCCTAAGGACTAACCATAACAAGAACAGGGATGAAAACAGTCAATGAAAGATAAAATACCTGGAAGAAGCTTGAATTTGATTTACACACTGAAGAGCCCGTTTGACTTATTGCTGACTAAGGGACTCAGTCTCATCTCCCCCTCATCTTGGACTCGTCGGCTGTCAGAATACAAATGGATGTGCGCACAAGGTTTGCTTCAGCGTGCTAAAACATGGCAGAACGCAACAGGCAACTGGAAAGAGGAAGTCTGCTGCGATCTGAAGTTGGAGTCACGGCCCAGCAGCGCGCTGACAGTGTTCGTAGCGGCCTGACTCTGGCTGCTTCCCAGCGTGGCAGGACTGAACAGAAAAAGGACTGCACCTATGCAGCCTTATTGCTTATTTCCACAAGCTAGACTAGCTTATTAGATAATGGGGGAGAGTAATGGTGCAAATCCACATTAAGAACAAGAACAAGGCTAGACATGGCCTGAGTATGGAGGGAGTGTGGAGGCTGACTGGGCAGGGAAGGTGGAAGAACAGAAAGAGAGATTTGTTTCTTTAAAATACTTCAAACCCATTATTTTCTAGAGCTGGCTGATATAAAAACAGCCTAAAAGGTTTGCAGCTGCAAAATGTTCTGTGTTGAAAAATGTAGATTTTGTTTTTCTATTTTTTCTATTTCATTTGTAACCATTCTAGTAACATGACATATTAAAAGCAATGCTGTTTTTGAACATGCACAGAGCATAATAGCCATTTAAAGTGACCAATTTTTTTTTTAGCTCTTTACATGAACATTGTTTTATAAACCTGTTACTTTTGCATGTATGGTTCTCTGCATAGAATTCTATAAAACACAAAGTTTGTTTTCTCAGTCATCCAGGTATATAACAACAAAAAAGGTTGAATCATGTCATCTGGACTTCGTTTTTTTGTTAAAAAAGAAACGTTTCGCCCCTCAGTCTGAGGCCTAGCCATCTGGTATTACCCAGAAGCCACCCTGACTCTTGTGTTTCAAGCCTGCCTCAGATACCCCTGAAGTCTGGACTTTTCACTAATGGTTTCAAAAACACAAAACGAAGTCCAGATGACATGATTCAACCTTTTTTGTTGTTATATACCTGGATGACTGAGAAAACAAACTTTGTGTTTTTGAAACCATTAGTGAAAAGGCCAGACTTCAGGGGTATCTGAGGCAGGCTTGAAACACAAGAGTCAGGGTGGCTTCTGGGTAATACCAGATGGCTAGGCCTCAGACTGAGGGGCGAAACGTTTCTTTTTTAACAAAAAAACGAAGTCCAGATG
>NW_023619796.1:0-1686 GCF_014905685.2 Nematolebias whitei
TTGTTGTAAAATAAAATCTGTTTCTGCTTGTACAATTTCTAAAGCTTAAAGTGTGACTAGTATACTTCCTGTTTCTTATTTGTGACAGCACCCACCCAACCGGACTTTGCACAATACACGTTGAGCAAGTGAATATTCTAGAAGCTAGAGTGAGTCACTGCCCTATACACGTTGAGCAAGTGAACATTCTAGAAGCCTTGACCAAGCACCGCCCTAATTTAGACTATAGCTGAGCAGCACTTCCTCTTTCAGCAGACAACGCAGAGCAACTGACTTCAGATAACTCTTACAGGTTGTATCGTTTGTCTCCATTGAATGCGCATTCAATGTTTTATTTTGTACTTTAACTAACATTTAGTCAAATACAAAAGTAATCTGTGACTGTTAATCATTTAATTTATTAAATTTGATTATTGAATTTAAAGAGAGTTCGTCTGTCATGTTTCAGTGTCTGTACTTCCTTGATCCACAGTAAAACCAAACAACGAACTTTGGGGCGGATAGAGTGAGTCGATTTACGCCAACAGTTTATATGTTGTTAATAAAAAGATCTAAAAAAAAAAAACAGGGAGCGTTGGCTCTGCGCAGCCCACACATCAGACTAGCCCACCAGGAAATCTCCGGACCCTCTCGCAGCCACGCTGGACCTGAGTTTAATTCGCTCGTGACAAAGTCCTTCATTTCTCACCATTTCAGTCATGGCATCAATGGAGGAGGAAGAGATCACTTGCCTCTTGGCAAAAAACAAACAAAAGAAAAGGCCAGATCAGGGATGAAGAAGGGGAATTTATTACATTGGTGTCGCATACAAAACAGTCCGTCGCTGGGCAGTTTATTGTGCGACACCGCATACGCGTATGCGGTCGTAAAAATTGAGCTTTGCATTTAATTTATTAAATTTGATTATTGAATTTAAAGAGAGTTCGTCTGTCATGTTTCAGTGTCTGTACTTCCTTGATCCACAGTAAAACCAAACAACGAACTTTGGGGCGGATAGAGTGAGTCGATTTACGCCAACAATTTGGAGGTCCCACCGAGATTGGTTTGATACGGACAGGAAGGGACAGCAGAGTCCAGAACACTGACCTGTGGCCACAACTCTTCAAACAAAGGTAAGCAGATACCTGTTTAAACAAAATCTGTGATTGGGCTTTTTATAGGCAAATTTCTCAGTGTGTTGGACTCCCATTAAATAGAGGATTATTATGTTGTAGGTTCGGATCCGCGATAGTGAATAAGTAATAAAACCAGTCCCAGATAAATCACGCAGTAGTCGAGCCCACCAGAGATCGACGGGTCTCTGGACCAGAGGGGGTGGGGTTGTAGGATAAATCATTTATTCGCCGTCATCCCTGTAACTCTGAGACTAAGTTGAACTGTAAACTTGTTAGGTTGGTGTCTAACTGAAAACAGTGTTAATTTAAACTTACTTAAAAATTGGAAGTTCATTAAGTAAGTGCGGGACTGGGTGGGATAAAAACGTAAAAGCGCTAATACGTGAAGGCAGACGATCAATAAACCAATGATAAATAATGATAATAATAATAATGATAATATAAAAATAATAATTAGTTCTTTAATATAATAAAATACAGTCACAGACTACTTAAAAAATACCTTTCCTGCACAAAAAAGGGGTCAACACACATTTCATCTAAAAAAAAAAAAAAAAAAAAAAAAAAAAAA
>NW_023619796.1:1786-8290 GCF_014905685.2 Nematolebias whitei
AAAAAAAAAAAAAAAAAAAAAAAAAAAAAAAAAAACCTACAATCAAGTTGTATTGTGGGAAGCAGCCACTGTTGAATTTTTCTGGCGTCAGAGTTTCGCGTGAATGAGGTGAAGTGGTCAGTCTTGTGTTGTTTGTCTAAGTGTTGTTCGTCCTGTCAAACCATAAGACCACTGAGAGTGATTGAGATAAGGAAAAGAGTTCCTGAACTGGTTCCTGTGACAATAAAATACCTAGGTGTGGTGTGTGAAAGTGAATTCCTTTCAGAGAATGCAGAAGGAATTGAATGTCGAAATGGCAGAGCAGTGTAGACAGAAATATGGAAATGAGGACTTTAAATCGTTAAAAGAGCAACTAACAATTTTAACACAGGCCATAACGATGTCAGGACAGGATAAGAAACAGGAGAAAGCTCTCGTAAAAAAATTAGAAGAGATAAGTGACAAACGAGGCAAAGCAGACGTTATAACTCAGATGTGGGAAAAAAATAAAACAGTGTAAAGACGAGGAAGAGCATTTTGACAAACAAAAGAAAGAGGCCAACGCCCTACAGAAGGGGAAATACAGGAAGTTGAAAGTGGCAGCTGAAAGTGAGAAAAAGGAATGGTTGAAACTGGTGTTGATAGCTCAGGGTGTGTCACATCTGATGTTGGGTGAGAAGAGTGAACAACCAGGCAGCTTAACACCTCCTCCTTACACCCACAGCAGCATTCCATCTGCCCCTCCTGTTAAAAACATGTATCCGGTATATCACGTGAGGGGGGGAAAAATAGAGATAGAGGGAGCCCCTCCTTCACTAGACAGAATGGAAACCAGAGCCCAGGACAACCTGACCGTAACAGATGAGACAGGATCAGTGAGCTCCTCCGGTTTTAGAGACTTTATTAAAGTACACACATTACAGAAAGCTGCAGACAACTACTCAGCACCTCTCAACACACAGGCATCGTTGCCTCGCCCGCAGGCACCTGAACCATTCTCATTCACAGGGGTGGGGCAGAGACAGGCTTTTCTGGAAGCCCCGGGCTGGAGAAACAGACCTGTGTTGACTGACTCACGGACAGGTTCTTCAAAAAATCCTTTCTATACTGAATCCCCACTCAGGATCTCTTCAGACATCATGGCTACTCTTCAGCCTCCACCCAGTACATCACTCTCACTGACCGCATCACCCAGTACATCCCTGCCTTCAGAACATGAGGAAACTAAAGGGTTTCACCAACTTGACTACCCCTCCCTGTCGAGCAACAGCTTTCCTCTGCTCCAGGCGGGTGCGCAGATCAGATACAAACCCTTTGCACTTGGTGACATTCAGGCTTTGGTTGAAAAACTGCCCCCACTGACTGAAGGGGGTAGTAAGTGGTTAAATGCAGTTGACAGTCTTACAAAAGGTATCACACTAGCGGTAGGAGATGTGAGAGCCTTGTTGGGAAGATGTGTAACGTCCACTAGGATGGATGAATTGGAACGGGCAGCAGGTTGGAATTATATGGTCCTCGATTCAGAGCCCATGACAAATCATCTCCATAGATTTGCAGGAGCCCTTAGAGAGGCCTATCCACTCCCTGAGGGAGCGGGTGTACCCAAGTTTCTCTGGAAACCGGGACAGAACCCCATAGCGTACCTTGATCAGTGTAAACAGGAGTGGCATGACAGAACTCACTGTCATGGCCAGGGACAAAGTCAGAGATATTTTTTCAGACAAGCAATCCTTGATGGTGTCCCAACAGCTGTGAGTAAAGCCATGAAGACAAACCCAGACCTTCCCACTGCTGATGCAGGCCAGTGGGAACGTCATCTTATCCACCACTTGCAGGCTGCTGCAGATGATGATGTTAAAAGCTCTGCAGAATTAAAAGACATGCAGGCTCAGCTACTTAAACTGCAACTTAAGCAGGCAAGAGATGTGGTACAGGCCGCCAAAGGGCCAAAACAATTAGTAGCTGTGAGTGAACCTACACACAACGCTCCACAATATACAGCTGCTCCACAACCCAGTGCCTATTCTCGGGGTCAGGTCAGGGGACAGTGGAGGAGAGGAGGTGGAGCTCGGGGCAGGGACCATAACCGAGGTTACATACAGGGAGGCAGAGCACAAGATGTCTGTCATTACTGTCAGAAGCCTGGACATTGGGCACGTGACTGTTACCACAAACAAGCTCAGGCAAACAGAGGAGGAGGACGTGGGTACACAGTACCCAACCCTCAGATGGCACCAGCAGGACAACACCCAGGCATGGAATATGTACCTTCAGACGCTGGATCTGGTAGTTATTACCAACAATGACACACCCCACAGAGAAATCAGGCCATAGGGGGAGGAGCAGACCCTATGGTACGAATAAAGGTCCTGAACAAAGACTTATCATTCCTGGTGGACACAGGGGCCACATTTTCAACTCTGAATGATCAAGACTTTTTGTAACATGCCACATTGAACACAGTTTCAGTGGTTGGATTCTCTGGGGTACAACAAAAACTGCCATTAACCGAACCCCTCCTGATTACAGCAGGTCCACAGTCGTTGACTCATCCCTTTGTTTTGTCTAAGGATGTGCCAGTTAACTTACTGGGTAGAGACTTGTTGAAAAAGATGGGAGCGACCATCTTATGTGAACAGACTGGTTTGAGAGTTACTTTGCCAAATGGGACTACTTGGACTTGTTCTGCATCTACTTCCTCTTCAACATCACAATGTCTTCTTCAACCCGTACAGGAGGAAGTGGCTGACATCTATTGGGCACTACTGCAGCCTGAATGCACAGACCACACTGGCATTTACTCAGCCTACCTGTCTTGGAAGCCTTGGGTGGACGCACTGCGTCCCTATGTTCCTCCTCTCGATCCCCCACATGTTACTCTTTTTTATGACCGAGATTCTGATGATTGTTACAGGGAACATTTTGCTCAAAATCTACAAGACACTGATTGGTTACTAATTTCTGATAAACTAATTGTAGGGACTCAAGGTGTGGCTTCTCATGTCACCCTGTCTCCATCTCAGTTGGAATGGTACAGGATGTCATCTGAAGCATTACCACATGTTTCTCTTGCTCTTGCTCCCACACATCAGGCTAAAGATTTAGGACCTATGGTAAAATCAGTAATGACAGCCACTGATTGGCATCCCACACAGCTTCCATCAGTTGTTTTTTCACCATCAACAGACTGCTACATCATTGATGTAAAGACACAAGATGTAGGCAGATTAGAACATGAGCTGATATCTAGAGAACATGGTAGAGAAAAAACTGATCACTCTGACGTTCCCGGTATGTTGGCCACTCTCCCAACCACCCTCTGGTCCCAGGGTCCGGAAGATGTGGGTTTGGCTAAATGTGCACCCATCACATTTGAACTTCTTCAGAATGATCCTCTCTGGTTGTACCAATATGCTCATAAACCAGAGGCAGAACAGGGCCTGACAGACACAGTTCATGGTCTGTTAAATGCAGGAGTACTGGAACACTCATACTCAGAATGGAACACACCTATTTTACCTGTTGAAAAAGTAGGCACAGGAAAATACAGAATGGTACAGGACCTTAGGTCAATCAATGCTATTCTTAAGACACCCACCTGCCCGGTTCCAAATCCTTATGTAGCATTGACACAGTTGCAACCTCAGCAAAAATGGTTTACATGCATTGACTTAGCAAATGCTTTCTTTTGTCTTCCCCTGTCAGAGGAAGTGCGAGACATCTTCTCTTTCACATTTAATGGTCAGCAGTACCGTTATACTTGTCTACCTCAGGGCTTTGCGCTTTCTCCTGGTCTGTTCAATCAAGTTTTGAAAGATATACTTGTCTCTCTTCCACTCCCACTTGGTACAACATTGTTGCAGTACGTAGATGATCTCTTAATCACATCAGAAACAGCACAGGATTGCCTTACAGCCACACAGGCTGTCCTACTTCATCTCCATGACGCGGGTTTCAAAGTCAGCAGATCTAAACTTCAAGCCGTTCGTACACAGGTCTCCTTCTTGGGTAGGCTGGTCTCAGCGAGAGGCACAACCCTCTCCCCTGAACACAGAGCTTCAATCTTACATCATCCTAAACCCACAACAGTTCAGGATATGTTATCTTTTTTAGGCCTAACCGGGTACAGCAGGCATTACATCCCCGATTACAGTGAACTAACCACACCCCTTCGCGATATGGTCAAAGAACAAGGCAAGAGAAAGTTAAAATCTAATCTGGTTTGGACGGTTGAAGCAGAACAGGCGTTTATCGCCCTTAAACAACTCTTATCTAGAGCCACTGACTTGGCCCTGCCAGATTACACGCTACCCTTCCATCTTGATGTTTCTGAAGCAAAACATACCATTAATGGCGTTTTGTTTCAGAAAAAGGGGGGAGACAGACACGTCCTAATCTACGCTAGTGTGCTGATGGATGTTACTGAAAAGCGCCATCCGTCATGCACGCAGGTGGCAGTGGGATTGAGTAAGATTGTTTCCAAAACCGCACATATAGTGATGGGTCATCCACTACACATTTTGACATCACACAACATCGTGGCTTATGTCAACTCTGAACTTTTCACAATGACCTCCTTGAAACAAAGACGCATGAGTAACATTTTAGCCGCACCAAACTTATTATTCCTACATGAAGGGATAAACATGGCCGATGGAATGAACACAACACACACACATGACTGTGTACAGAAGGTTTATAAAGAAGAGATTAGCTCATGTGGGAAGCAGACAAATGTTCAGGAATCTTCAACAATGGTGGCACCCTCATTTAAATGATATGATAACTGAACACATTGGAACCTGTAAAGTTTGCTTACAGTACAATATTCGACCAGCTGTTAAACCGGAACAAGGAACATTTCCACTCCTATTCAGGCCAGGACAGGAGATAATTATAGATTATACTGACATGCTGGAACCTGTTAAAGGTTACAGATATGTGCTGATGTGTGTTGATACCCTCACAGGGTGGCCAGAAGCCATACCTGCAAGAAGAGAAGACAGCAAAACTGTTACTAAGTTTCTGATTAACCATTACATTCCCAGACACGGATTCCCTGAAAAAATCAGATCAGACAATGGAACTCACTTTAAAAACACAGACCTGCAGGCTGTGGAAAAAATGTTAGGCCTAAAACATGCGTTTGGGACCGTGTATCATCCTCAGTCACAAGGTAAAGTTGAAAGAATGAATCAGAACATAAAACAAAAATTAAGTAAAATCTGTGCACAGACTAAATTGAATTGGGTTGACGCATTACCAATCGCACTAATGACAGTAAGAACTTCTGTTAATAATGGAACTGGCTTTTCTCCCTATGAGTTAACCACAGGTCGACCTTTTCCTGGACCACATGCGTGCTCACTGACCAGTGAGGAGGATCGTAAGATGGACCATAAGGTATACTTTCAAGAGATAAAAGCATTGGTGTCTAACTTTACTCAGCAGGTACACAACAAGCGGAGTCCGACTGAGGAGCTAAAGGAACCAGCCCTCCCCACTGCGGAGTGGGTATTGCTGAGGGTTATTAAAAGGAAGTGGCAGGAGCCTCGGTGGACGGGCCCCTTTCAGGTGATGGAGCGAACATCTCATGCAGTCCGCCTGAGAGGAAAGGGGGACACCTGGTACCATTGGAGTCAGTGTGCCCTAGTTCGAGAACCAGGAAGGAGTTAAGGATCTGTGCCAAGGAATCGAAAACTGGACTCTCACGTCTTGGTAGACCAAAGCAGCCGAGTATAGTTGCGTGCCGGCCCGGAAGGACTTTGTTGAAGGGGGCCACTCGGTGCTGGAATATCCACACATAGTACAGACACTTAGAATCGACAGAAACACCACATAATTAGAGTCTCACATTCCACGAAGAAAACTCAGAGACATAGGAGGATTCAATATCTCTGAGCACCCCAGGGGAATGCCCCTGAGTACGTGTGGCACATTCTGATGTCGTACTAATATTTTATTGACATTTTGATTTTTTTAACCTCTTGAAGCATTTTTTTTTTATAACAATTTTCATATCAATAATTTTGTACTCTCTTTTTGTGTGTTCAAGGGAGACAACTGCCTTGCTGCTGGAGGAGGAATTGAAGTCTTATAAGTTCGTCATATATATTATGAGTTTTCGTTCGTACCACTAGCCTACACTTGCATTTATATTCTATATATTCACTTGACATTTTGTATTGCATTTTATTCAGATTTTAAATTCTTCATTTTTATAAAAACTTTACTAATATACGTCTTATTTTTACACTTAAAATACTTGTGGTTGCTGTTGCATCCCTTGCCTGAGGTCACTGACAGTGCGCCTTATCACATCCACTTTAGAGAAGAGAGACCCAGAAATCACCCGTCAACTCCTCATGCGGAGAGGGTATGACCTTGAGGACTTTGAGATGGTTCCTCGCCGCCACAGATAGATTGCAGATTTTATTTTACAGGTTTGGACCTCTGGTTAAGAGGTCCAAAGGGGGAATTGTTGTAAAATAAAATCTGTTTCTGCTTGTACAATTTCTAAAGCTT
>NW_023619797.1:0-8288 GCF_014905685.2 Nematolebias whitei
TAGGGTTCCAGATAAAGATAACGGATTCAGGTCCTTGAGGCACTTGCTGATTTCAAGTGCTAAAGCAGCACAAACATCTGTGGATGAACAAAGTAAAAACGTTCAGACAGCAAATCCACAAGGACAGAGGCATTCCTTGTAGAGCTGAGACACAGCGGGATGAGACAGAAGGCTTCAGTCTGAAATTCAATTCTTCCTGTGATGTAATGTCAGTCTGCTACAGATTTCCTCTTCCAGCAGCAGATGCCTATCAGATCACTCCCATTAAGAACTAATTATCCCCCCTGTGGGTTGCGCTGCTCGGTGCACCACAGCCATTGAGAGCAGGAACGAAGGCCATGGCCTGCGGACGTGTAAATGATTTTTTTTTTTTTAAGTGTAAAAGAGCATGGTCATTTGCTCCATACTCAACCAGCAGGAAGCCTGTGGTCAAGTTACTGAGCCGTGCACACTTTCCCTCTGTAAACAGGAAGTCCAGCTGTGAAAATGCCAGCTACGGTGTTGCAATTACCGGTTACAATCTGGGCTCATAAACTGCAGGCAACAATACTCTATAACTCTCTTTTGTCTGCATGTTCCAAAAATGAATTTTACAAAAGAGCTCGGCTGGAATGAAAGCCCCTTTTGCTTCTAAAATGTTTGTTTTCTTTGATGTAGGCCTGGAGTGGCTAATCGGGAGGATCGGGACATTTTCTGGTGGGCTGGTCTAATGTGTGGGCTGCAGGGCCAGCGCACCCTGGTTTTTTATTTTATTTTTAGAACTTTTTATTAACAACATATAAACACAGAACACTAATACTGCTGCACCAGGGCCGCCCCGCCTCCACCCAGGGCCGGTGGCAGCTCTTGTTTTTTTTTTTTTTCCTCATGAGTCAGATCCTTGACGCCACCTGTCAATCAATCCAGTAGGCATGTCAACAACTGACCAATCGGTGACCTCAATTTGTCCCGAAAGTAAACAACTCTTACCTGCAAATCTGCGGCCCATCAGGGTTTTGCTTTGAGAATGCTTTGTGGTCAGAGGAATTTTGTGAAAAATTATCATGAAAAAAATGGTTAAGCATTTTCAGTGGAAAAAATGTAATACAGACACGTTAACCTGAGTGTTTGGAGCATGGAATATAGTTTATTCCATTTCAAAAACTAATCTGAGTTTGGAAAAACGTAAAAAGCCAGCAGCCGACCTTATGAGCAGCTGATTGCAGCAGTTAAAAACAGGAAGTACCACATGTTCATCTGTATGAAAGTAACCTGATGCATGCTCAATAATCCAGGAAGAAAAAGTCTGGTCCAGAGGACCAGACTTAACTTTTTTGGATGTACGAAAGTAACTGCAGTTAAACCCTTCATTTTCAGTCATAATTATATTGTATGCTTAATGGTTAAATGAAAGGTTAATGCTTTAAGCTAATTGTGTTTTGTTTTGTGTTTTATACAGTATGTACACATCCTGTATGTTGTAACTTTCATTCATTCAACCTTTATTTATACATGTTGATCCCACTGAGCCTCAGGGACTAATTTACGAGAGATCTGTTACTTGTAACTTCTGGTTACATAAGTTTAGTCTTTGTTAAAACTAAACTGATTTTGTACAAAGTGTTTAATAGGTTGTGTAATGTCAAATTGACACTCTTACATACTGAATTTCACAGTGAGGTCTTGCTCTGTGTCACTCTGCAGCATGAAAACATCCACTGCAGTAACTATTTTAGTATTATAATTCTATATTAGTAGATTAGAATTTTTATTTTATTTTAATTTCTGGCCTGTCTTCTTTGCCTTAATGTTGGCTGATAAGATAGGATGCCTCACTAAATGCCTAAGGTAACACCGTGAGCTTCTCTACCTCCATCATCTTTGTTTGTCCGAGGTTAGTTCACCCTGGGTTACATTTCCCCATGGGAGGAGCGATCTTACCCTTCACGTAAATATGTGATAATGTTATAAAAACAATTCCTGAAAGTTATTCATACTGTGTTAATGCTGCATGTTTGTCTCTTGACACTACAACTGGGTAAGGTTACAGTAGACCTAGCCCATTATTGGAGTTTTAATTAGGTATTTGAAGCTACTAATAAGCATGATGCATGTTGATCATATCGATTTATGCTAGGTCATTGATAAGGAGTGATTATTATTATTGTTTCATATTGCCGCAGAGACGGCAGCTCCCAGACTTCTCTGCAGTCCTATAACATCCAAATGACCCCTTTTTCGAGCCGGAATAAAAGTTGGTCCCTCTTCCTATCAAATTCGGTGTTCAGTGGACTCAGAGTGCTGTACGAGACCGTCCAAAAAAATATTTTGGCCCAAGACGGCCCACTTCCATCCCATCGGTCACTCGAGCGCAGCCGGCCAGGTGGCCCCTCAAGCAGGGGAGTCATTGTTCGAAGGTCTGGCATATTTTTTTCCTCCGGACTCCAATTAATCTTTTCATCTGGACATCTGTGGTTCTGCCGGTTCCAATCAGGATCGCTGTTGGTATTGTAGTGGACTAGGCCTACGTCGAAACTAAGTCTAAGGTCAAAACTCTTGACCTTTAGAACCTTGTGGGACAGGAACTGTCATTTCATGTATTTGAATACATAGATACAGGTTCACCCATCCTGAGACTTTCTTTCTTGAAGATTCAAGTGAAAAGAACACTCTCTTTTTATTATCATTACTATCTTACAAATGTTGATAATCAAAGTGTCTTAGTTCAAACCATTTTAGATGTTGCAGTGAACTAATCAATTTTATTAACTGAGTAATGATTTTTATTCTCATGTTAAAAGCTGTTGCAGAGTAATTATGCATTTTTCTGATTTCTGCTTTTGAATGAGCAAGTGTGTGCGTTTACAAGGTTACAGTCAAACGAAAAACAAGTTGTTATGTTAAAACTGTCATGTTTTAGAATCCTCTCAGACGTAAATAGAGATGTTTTGCACCTGTTTCTTAGGCACGCCAAAACAAACCCTCTCGGTCTGTGAGAACATTTCTGAGCTGTCCCATAACAATTCTCGCTGTCTCTAACCTCTTACGTCACAAAAACACACCCCTTCTGGTCGTTTCTGACCAATGAAAAATCCCAAAAAGTGAACCGGGAAAGAGTCTTTAAAATGTCAGTACTTCCTGGTCTACAGAGACTCACGGAGTTACGGACTCACAGGTACTCCCAGAGTGACTTACGACTCACGGAGTTACAGAGTTCACGGAGTTGGAGAGTTGTCAGACTTCTAGAGTTCTGGAGTTCTGATGGAGTGCTGTTGGAGTTCCTGACATGACAACAAAGCTCTTCCGAGTTCCATGGGATTATAACATTTTCCACTGAGGTGAATGTGTGTCGAACAGAGCCTCGCCACTACTTCTGACGGGCAACAGCCATTCTAAGGAGACGCTGGACCGGTAGCGTTAACGGAACACCATATCTGCTGATTATCATCAGAAAGGTAATGGGTCAAGTTTCCTACCAAGCGTACCGAGGCGAGCTGGGCTTCTGATGGAGAGTGTCGGTTCTGGCGAACATTCCTCCCCTCCCATTCAATCTTAACTCCCTCTAAACTTCTTCCCATCTTTAAACTTTTCTATCAAGTAGAAATTCTTCCAGATATTTAGAAATGTCTGTGTAAAATGCTCACCCACATTCATGTGGGCAAAAGATCATAGTTGTACAGTTTTATAAATGTCTGTGGTGCAGCAACGGAAAAATCATGGCCGTATGATTTTTCCTGGTTGATTGCTTTGTTGTTATTTTCATAATTTGCCAAATTAATGTACATGTTTGATGTTAAATTTGATTCTGTAAATAAATGACCGCATTCATTTTGATGGGTCAAATTTAAATGACGTCTCACTTTGCATTTCCTTAAATTCAATGCACGTTTTATTCAGTCCAGAAAAATGAGGAACCCGCGTTAAATGATGAATATATCCCAGCATCTGTTCATCTACAACTGGTGGCCCGTCACGTGCTCATAAATGGACTGTAACTCGTGTGCTAATTGATTTTCATGTTGGCATGTGTTGTAAAATAACAGTTGAATCCGTGCGTCTTTACGCAGCGCAATTGGAGCTGCGCGCTTGGGTTACGCTGGCAATGTTTTAAAAGCTGAAATTGTGTCATTGAGTCTTTATAAAGCTGAATTGTACGTCTGTATGTGTAACATAAGCTGGCTTTGAGCTGTGGAAACGCTTTATTCTGTTTAAACTGTGTTCCGGACGCTGTTCTGGTCCGATTCGGTTCTGTGGTTCCGAATCGGTTCTGGAAAGTTCGAACGAGTTGTTAAATAGCTAGAAAGACGTTTTGAGACCGGAGTGGCAGACTCCGGGCAGCTCAGAGTTGATTCGGTACATTTTTAGCAGAGAAAGTGCATTTTGATGGTTTAAAAGACGATAAGTGATGAAAATAGCTTCAGGCTGAATCTAACATGCTGGTTATTGCTAACGCTTCGTGGTTGGTTGTTTGCTGCTGTGGAAAGCTCTGATTTGCTGAGAAAGGTTGACTGACGTCACCTCCCCTCACCCCTACGCTGCGTCATTGGTTGAGAGAGACCGTGTGTAACGTTCTGATTGGATGAGGGAAGTGTCAATCACGTCACCCGGAAATGAAGACTCGTTTTCATAGGGAATAAAATCTGCTTTTTAACGCTGGAAAGCGCATTAAAGCTGTGTTCTGAAACGCTGTTTACATTCTTCGATGCATATTCGCTGAAAGTTCGCCACGTTTGAGTTTAAAGACCGTCATAAAATGATGCTTTTGAACTACGCTAGCGATGCTAAATTTTAAGCTAACGACCGGATGGTTGACGTGTCACGTCACTTCCCCCAAGTCGGAAATGAGCTTTACCGTGCTTAAATTCACTAAATACGGCTGCAATTTTGTTCCACAAAACTCATGTTTCATGATATAAGGTCTGATTGAAGAAATTTTGCCACGTTTGTGTAAAAAATCCGTTCAGAAGTGTTGGTTTTCACCGAAGCAAGCCGATGCTAATTTTAGCTAACAAGCTAACGACCGGACGCCACAGGAAGTTATAGCGCCCCTAGTGGACGACACAAACAGGGTCTGAGTTAAATTTGTTAAGGTTCTGCTGACATCTTGTGGAGAAGACGTGGGATCACAGGTTTTCACTTCGTTTTTAGGTAAAGAGTGACATTAAACGTTTTTATTTTCCTGAAAGGCAATTTTTGAGTTAACAAACTTCCTCTAAGCTGGATAAACACTGTTATCTGCATTTTAAAAGTTATGAAGGTATTTATGCTGAGAGCTTTTACCAAACAAATTTTTATTCACTGATAAATCCTTGAGAAACGGGTACATAATAAAAATTTAGAAACTTTTAAATAAGATACAGTTACAAATATTCACAGAGTTGAATAGTTTACTCATTTTGCTAGAGGATAACGCACGTGTAATTGATAATTCACTAATTAAGAGTAAAACTTATCAGGAAAAAGAGATTTTCTGGTTTATTTTACCACCTAAACATTTACATCTACTATTTAATTTCTAAATAGCAGATAATGGCGGACGGAGAGGAAAACACTGACCCATTACAATCCGAGGATGCGGTCCAGACAGCCTTACACATTTTAACAAATTCAATTATTGGCAAACAATTGGAGGAATTGCGAGACCTTGATGACGATCAAAGACGTGAGGAGCTGCAGAGTTTATCAAGAGCAGCTACGGTGAAGGAAGACACAAAATCAAGCCGCGTACGGTTAGCAAAAATCTCTCTGCTTCTGAAGGCGGAATTAGACCGTTTGGTAGTGGAAAAGGGCGTGCTATTCAACGGATATAGGTCTGAAAAAGAGAGGTGTGACGAATTGATGATTGAATCTGAGTCGCTGCAACAACACCTTGAGGCTGCTGAAGACCTCTCTAAGAAAGAGCTGTCAGAACAGGCTCAATCATATGAGGAGAAGTGTGCCGAGCTGATAAGTGAATCTGAGTTGCTGAAACAAAAGATTCAAACTGATAAGGACCTCTCGAAGAGAGAGCTGTCAGAACAGGCTCGATCATATGGGGAGAAGATTGCGGATAAGGAACGAGCGTACCAAGACGCGTGTGCAGATAACAATGAGTTACAAGCACGGTTGCAAACCGCTTTAAGGGAGCTGGCCGATTGCAAGGCAGAAAAGGGGTTAATAACCCGGAGTTGGCTGACTTTACAAGATGAAAATCGGTCAACAAATAAGCGCCTGACAGCTTGTGAGGAGAATTTAGCTACAGCTACAAACCTGTTTTCTGACATGGAGCTAGCTGGCTCGAGACTCAGAGACGAGCAGGGTCAGCTACAACCACCCCAGACAGGTGCTGTTGCACCTCCTCCCCTTAGCCCCGTTTCAACACCCCCAACCCGGGGGATAAGGACGGGTCTGCACCCACTTGCACCTCTTCCTCCTGACGCCAGGCGGTCACCTCCACCCCCATCTCAGGTGGGGTTCGACCTGCACCGGTATGCACCTCCTCCTCCTGACGCCAGGCGGTCACCTCCACCCCCATCTCAGGTGGGGTTCGACCTGCACCGGTATGCACCTCCTCCTCCTGACGCCAGGCGGTCACCTCCACCCCCATCTCGGAGGGTGGGGACAGACCTGCACCAATATGCACCTCCTCCTACCAACCCTTATCAGCCACCCCCACCCCCACCATGGGCAGTAGGGGCAGGCCTTGATCAGTCTGCACCACCAGTCACACAAGTTAGACCGGTGATACAGTCTCCTTCAATGGATGACTTGCAGAAAATCTCAAAATATGTACAACGATTTGTTCCCGGGCCTATGGGGTCAGCAGGAACAAAAGCGTATCTCAAAGATCTGGAGTTCAGATTGAGGTCTTATCCTAATGCTACGGTAGACGATAAGATAAGTCTGATGCGGCTCACTTCAGACAGAGAGGTGTTCACCTTCATCGAGCGTCTACCTGATGCAACAAGGAGGGATTACAACCTTCTGTGTGAAGCTTTGATCAGAGAGTACGACCCCTGCACGGGGCCTGCTGGTTTTCCAGCTGCAGACAAGGTCACGCAGGGCAAGACTGAACATCCAAAAGTTTATTACAAAAGAATCTTCCAAGCCTATTTTGGTAACAGAAATGAGACCGGAATGGAAGAAGATGATGGTTTTAAGTTTGTTTTCAGCAAAAATCTCCACTCTGATTTTAAAAAATCAGTACAAATGATGGCAAATTTCAGAGAAAAATCCATCAGTGAGATTAAACAGTGTGCTGTGAATGTGTTTGAAGCATGTTCTCATGCTAAGACGCCCATAGAAGTGTTTCCTAGTGTAAAGGTTAAACCCCTCCCTCTTGAACTAGAAGGACGACGTGCTTCGCCGCCTCCTCCTAAGAAGAAAGAGAGAAAACAGTCGGTTCAAGCTAACAAACCGCGTCCTGAAGGTGCACGCTGGGACAAAAAGGCTCCTCTTTCGGAGGAAGCCAGTGATTATCGAAAAATGGGTGAACGCAGGACGCAACGATATGAGAAACCATATCGGCAGGGGCAGTACGTAAAGGAAACCCCGCAAGACGTACCTGACCGTCCCCCACCTCGGACGAAACGAACCGAGGCGAAAAAATCACAAAAGTTCCAAAAGCAAGGCCCTACACCTCTGAGCTCGGAAGAGACGGAGAAACTACGCAGGTTGTTGGAAACTTTGAAACACACTGACACGGGAACCCAACCAGGAGCACTTTGCAGTAATGTAATTCCTATTACATCTGAGGGCGCGAATGACAACATAACAGATGTCGGTGGAACACACCAAGACGTTGCTGTGGTTGCCTCAAACAACCCCTCATCGGAAGAAGGGGGGGTAAACACACACACGAACGATGACGTGTCATCACAGGCTGAACACTCAGAAACAGCTTCTGCTGTGCTGACGGTTCAGGCAAACCAAAATTACACAGATAAGGCTGAACGCGTGAAAAAGCGTCAGAAAAAACCCAAGAGGTTTCTGTGTAACTTTATCAGAAAGGGGGTCGCCAAAAAGGCGTACCTGTCAGTAACACTCGAAGGTGTCCTCACACACGAAGCACTCTTGGACGGTGGGGCAGACATAACAATCATGTCAGCTAAACTGTTCGAGGAGCTGAGGACGGCCGCTGCCAGTGTTAACAGGATAATACCTCTCTCTGAATGTGCTATAGAAATGCAGGGTCTCTCAGAAATGAAAACAACCCTGACAGCTATAGCAATGGTTCACATGCAGATTGGCAATATGACACTGTACCACCCGGTACACGTGACCCATGTTGACTCATTCCCATTTTTGGTTGGCCAGGATTTTATAAATCG
>NW_023619798.1:0-8284 GCF_014905685.2 Nematolebias whitei
TAAGGAGGGATCTGAAGTCGACCGTCTCTGCTCCGTCTGGCTGACTGCTTCGAGGAGAAAACGCACTTTCCTTTGTTTAAAAACAGGGCGTTCCTTCACACAGCAAAACTAACTTTTCACCGCGCTCTAAGCCTGCTGTCATGGGATTGGCCAGTTACAAACCAATCAGAAGTGTGAGACATCGTGTTACATGATGTAAACAGGAACAGACTTCAACAGAGAATTCAATCTGTGGGAGCCTCTTCAAAGTAAAACAGGAAGTGGGTCAATTTCAAAGTAAAACAAGAAGTGGGAGTCAGATTCAACAAGGAACACAATCTTTATTTCACAACAATTCCCCCTTTCGACCTCATATAAAGAGGTCGACATCAAGCGGAAGAATATGCTTCTCTGCGCCGGCGTGGTTGCATCTCAAAATCAGAAAGTTCATAACCTCTGCGCATTAGGAGCTGACGAGCTATTTCAGGGTCACGCTTCTCTAAAGTGGAAGTGATAAGACGTACTGACAGGGATCTCAGGCAGGGAATACAACAACATCCACATGTGATTAAAATTGCTGCAAATACTGCAACTGACATCAACATGGACACAATCATCTGCTTCCAGGGGCCAAACACTTTGAAGAGCCATTCATCAAGAGGATTATCTACACCAGAGTGGGATTTCATCTCGTTTGAGAGGGTGCGCAGGCCTTCTAGGGCCCTAGTGACCTTACCGTCAGGCGCCGTGTTATTTGGTATGAAACTGCAACATAACTCACCAAACATACTACACACTCCTTGTCGCTCAGCTAAAATCATGTCTAGAGCCATTCGATTTTGTACAGCCATCAGAGAAGTTGGAGCTAGTTGCTCCGCTAAGCCCTCAACAGCGTCTCTGGTAAGGTTGGACAGACGCATGACATTGTAATGTATGTAATTTATTCGGTCAACATTTTTATTTGGTGTAATTGGGAAATATGCTGAAACAACAGGTAAATTTTCAAAACCTGTCGCAATCTGATCTGCTAATTTGTGCTCATCAGGAACTCCCCGAGGGATTCCTATGGCATCAATATATGTAGTGGAGCCCACAGTGGGGTCAAAATTATGCGTTGAACGTCTCTTCCTAGTGGGAGAGGTGGAGGTGTCATTTAAAACTTCCAAACGAGGGCCAATCAAGGTTAACGATGCAGCTAAGCGTACTAATGCACACAATCCCACAGAATCCTGAGGGATATGTGTTAGTAAACGTCTACCACCACAATAATAATACAGATCAGCGCGAGCCACCTTACCCACACGGGTGTTGCCAGAGACATTTTGTTGCGTGATATTACACCATTCATCCTGAATTTGTCCTAAGGCAACTCTTTTATTTGCAGTTGAGGTGTAATTAAAACAGTAATAGTCAAATCGTTCTACCGGAGTAAACGAGCCTAATTTGGTTATATTAGAAATAATTGGGAATACCTGATCTAATGTAGTGCAATTCTTAGTATATTTTCTCATAGTCAGACTTAACATGCAATGAAATCCCCAGGCGTCCTCTGGGTGTAATGGAGCTGGCTGGGTGTACAAATTTGGTCGAGCTGCAGCACAAGCTACACATTCAGACAAAGAAGCCTGTCTAGCAGCCTCAGTGAGCCAAGCTAACCAAATGTTAGAGTCAGTATAGCCAGTGGACATAGCAATCACATCCACAGGGGTTAAGCTGGTATAGTCAACACTATCAATTCGCATAGACATTGGGAGCGATGACTCCTGGGTCGGAGGAGGGGTAGGGTCTTGGACTGGCAACTCTGTAAGAGCAAGTTGTAACACCCGGAAAGGGTCATCGCCGGCGACATCCGCGGCTACAAGCACATAAACGGGTTCCGTCACCAAGGTGTAGGTCATCTCGCGCTTTAGTCTGGCTACCTTATTCCAAGTACGAACATTCTTAAAGGACAATAACAAGTATCTGTTATTTTTTGCCAAGGTGGCATGCGCCCTCCACCAATCTCTGTAATTAGTCTGATGTCCAGACATATCAGGTTTCCATGATCCCGAATACAACGTGACATAATTCCACTTGTGGCACCACGAACATATGGATGGATTGACACATGGACAAATATAAAAGGCTGCACTCGCAATACGGTAATCCGTACAATAAAACATGTCACAGATTGGCAGGCTTAGGGTAGTGGTGGTGTTTTTGGGATACTCTACTTTCAGCACCGGAAGGCCATACGCATCTTTCATGACTGTGTGTGGTGTCAAACTCCTTCGCACCCTGCCTGTTGCACCAGTCTGCTCACACTCTGGTAAACCGGGAATAATGCAGAAATATTCAAAAGAGAAAATGAGTGACAACACGATGGATGACAAAACACCTATCCCTATCACCACGTGCTTTGGTGGCCACCGCATTTTGATCTTGTAAACAGAAACTGTACTCAATAAATGAAGATGTCTCACACAGCGACTTCCTCAGCAGACAGCCAGGCAAGCAGTTCCTTTAACACAAAATGAATACAAAATACCAGTCTGTTAATATACTGCTTATAATTGATTATAGATATTTCTTTTTAACGTTACAAACTGAATATACTTATCACTTTCAAGCTGAGTAAATAAATGGATGCGCTCTAAATCAAAACTGCAATTAAAAGATAAGAGAAAAATGGTTAGTACACATGTCATACAATATTGTTACAATCACAAGTACTCAGGGCATACCCTGGGGTGCTCAGAGACCGTTCCTCCTATGTCTCTGAGTTTTCTTCGTGAAGTGTGAGACTCTAAGATGTCGTGTTTTTGTCGTTTTGTAGGTGTCTGTACTAAATGTGGCTATTCCAGCACCCGGTGACCCACTCAAACAAAGTCCTTCAGGGCCCGCACGCAACTACACCAGGCTGCTTTGGTCTACCTTGACATGAATGTCCAGTTTTACGACTTTAGATGGTTTCTGCCAGCTCTCTTGCTCTTCCTGGCTCTGAGGGCGGCGCACACTGGCTCCAGTGGTACCAAACGTCCCCCTTTCCTCTGAGGCGGACTGCGTGGGACGTTCTCTCTGTCACCTGATAGGGGCCCGTCCACCTGGGCTCCTGCCACTTCCTTTTAATGACCCTCAGCAAGACCCACTCTGCGGTGGGGAGACCAGGTTCCTCTGGTCTTTCTGTCAGGCTCTGTTTGTGGTGGACCTGCTGAGTAAAGTTAGACACTAATGCTTTTAACTCATCAAAGTATACCTTATGGTCCATCTTACGGTCCTCCTCACTGGTCAGTGAGCATACGGTTGGTCCAGGAAAGGGTCTACCTGTAGTTAACTCATAGGGAGAAAAGCCAGTTCCATTATTAACAGAAGTTCTCACGGTCATTAATGCTATTGGTAATGCTTCCACCCAGTTTAATTTAGTCTGTGCACAGATTTTGCCCAATTTTTGTTTTATGTTCTGGTTCATCCTTTCGACCTTCCCTTGAGACTGGGGATGGTACACGGTTCCAAAAGCATGTTTTAGGCCTAACATTTTTTCCACAGCCTGCAGATCTGTGTTTTTAAAATGTGTGCCATTGTCTGATCTGATTTTTCCTGGGAAACCGTGTCTGGGGATATAATGGTTAATCAGAAACTTCACCACTGTTTTGCTGTCTTCTCTTCTTGCAGGTATGGCTTTTGGCCACCCTGTAAATGCGTCAACACACATCAATACATATCTGAACCCTTTAACAGGTTCCAACATATCAGTGTAATCTAGAATCACCTCCTGTCCCGGTCGGTGCAGGAGAGGAAAAGAACCTCGTTCAGGTTTTACTGTAGGTCGAATGTTGTACTTTAAACAAACGGTACAGGTGTCAACATATGCTGTTACCATATCTTTTAGATGAGAGTGCCACCATTGTTGAAGATTCCTTATGTAGTGAACCTAACCTGATGTCAAATCTGACCAGATGGACAGAAACTGTTATTTCATTGATCTGCATCCAGAAATACAGTTTGACCCATCCTGAGACTTTCTTTCTTGAATTAATCAAGTAGAAAAGACAATTCTCTATGATCATTACTATTTTACAAATGTTTTGATAATCAAATTGTGTTAGTTCAAACAATGTTTACAGGTTGAAGAGAACTACTCATTTTTATTTACATAAACAGTAAGTAATGATTTTTATTCCTCATTCAAAGAAGAAATCAGGGTAATATGCATTTCTTGATTTTTCTGTCTTCAATGAGCAAATTTGTAAGTGTGTTAGAGTTCGAGGTTCGGTCAACTAAAAGTTTACTGAAAAGAAATGTCATGTTTAACTTTTACAGCAGATAATAGGAGTAGAGACTCCACGAAGTCTGAAGTTCTCCAATAATCTTTCTGTCTGTCACTAAAACAATCCTTGACTTTTCATAACACCTTACATCACAAACCACACCTCTGTTCTGGTCCATCGACCAATTAGAAAGCTCTAAAATGACCCGGAAGTTGAATCCATTTAAATGTGGCAACTTCCCGGTTCTCTCTAGTGTGCGCTCTCGGATGCAGCTCATGGAGAAGTGAGATGAAAAGTTCTCTGATAGAGAAGCTTCAGAGTTCTCTCAGGGATGAGATGTGACGAGTAGAGTTCTGAAGGAGTTCAGAATTCTTGCAATCCAGGATGCAGAGACGATTTTGGGAATTATAACTTCTGTTTGGATAACCTCACACGACTCCTAAGGGTTTGGCAGTCCTCACGGAGACGCTGAAAGAGTCAGAAGGGAACTCCACACCGACGCTGATTCTATCATCTGCAAGGTAAAAGGTTCTATTTCGACCAAGCGTACCGTGGCCAAGCTGATTCCCCAAAGAGCGTGTTGTTCTGGTCCTACAGATAAATTCCCTCACACATCTCTCTGTAAGATAAATCTCCATTTTCCATCTTAAACTCTCCTTTCTCCTAAAATCATTACAGATATTTTAGAAATGTCTGAAGCAAAGTTCTCAATCACCACGGATTAAATGATGTCTGCTGTTCTGCTGAAAAGTGAGGACAATCGCCGTATTGTCCCCACTTTCTGTGAAACTAGCCATGTTATTGTTTTCATTTTTGCCAAATTAATGTAAATGTTTGATGTTAAACTTTGATTCTGCAAATAAATGACCGCATTCATTTTGATGGGTCAAAGATAAATAACGTCTCTCGTTACATTTCTGTTAAATTCAATGCACGACATTTACACAGTCAGAAAAATGAAGAACTCCTCTTAAATGTATGAATATATCCTGCATATGTCATACTACATATTGGTGGCCCGTTTACGTGTTCATAAATGACTGTGTATTCGTGTAAAGATTGATTTTACATGTTGGCATAAAAAAAACAACAGTTTGTCAGCTGTGATTGAACGCAGCGTGCTGGAGCTGCCGCTTGGAGCTTGGCTCTGCATGTTTACGCTGTGTTACGCTGGTGATGTTTTGAAAGCTGAAATAGTGTCATTAAGTGTTTTTAAAGCTGAAATTGTACGCCTGTTACGTGTAACTAAGCTGATGAGCTGCGGAAAACGTTATTCTGTTTAAAAGGACGGAGGTTCTGCTGCAAGACCCGGCTGTGGTCCGGCTCGGTTCTGAAAAAGTTCGAACGAGTTGTTTTTAAACGGTTTAAAAGACGTTGTGCCACGGAGCGCCGCCTCCACTAAGCTCAGAGAGTTAAACGTTACAATTTTTAACAGAAAAAGTGCATTTTGACAGTTTACAAGACGAAAAGTTGACGAACTTATTTCAGGCTAAATCTAACATGCTAGTGGTGCAAGACGTTCTGTGATTGGTTGAAAAAGACCGCGTGGAACGCTCTCATTGGCTGATTGACGTGTCAATCACGTGACCCGGATATGAAAACTCGTTTTCATAGGGAAATAAAATCTGCTTTTTAAAGCTGAAAAGCGCTTTAAAGTGTATTTTGACACGCTGGTTAAGTTCTTCGAAGCATACTCGCTGAAATTTTGCCACGTTAGAGTTTAAAATCCGTCATTAAATGATGTTTTTGAACAACGCTAGCGATGCTAATTTTAAGCTAACAGCTAACGACCGGATGAGTGACGTGTCACGTCACTTCCTCCATGTCGGAAATGAGCTTTGCCGTGCTTAAAATCACTAAATAAAGCTGCCATATGTCCCAAAAACTCATGTTTCATGCTAAAAAGTCGTGCTTGTTGAAAGAACGCCACGTTTACGCTTAAATTCGTTCAGAAATGTTGATTTTAACCGAGTTTAGCCGAAGCTAACTTTAAGCTAAGCGGCTAAAAACAGGATGTCAACCGAACGTCACAGGAAGTCGTCATAGACTCCTGCTGGTAGAAAGCTAAACACTGCCCCCCTCCTGGAGAAACTTGAGATCACGGTTTCACTTCAGTTTTAGGTATTTTAGTGAAATTAAACGTTTTTTTTATCCCTATAAGACGAACTTTGAGTTAACAAACTTCCTCTAGCTGAATAATCACTGTTATCTTGCACTTAAAAAGTAAGAGGTATTTATGCAAAAAAAGGCATTTACCAGGACATTTTCATTCACTGAATTCCTCAAACAAGGAGGTACAAAATGAAAAATTAGAAACTTTTTAAAAGATACGGTTCAAATATTCAAAGAGTTGAAAAGTTTACTCATTTTGCTTGAAAGATAATACACGTTTAATTGCAAAATCACTAGATAAGAGTAAACTTATCAGGAAAAATTAACTTTTCTGTTTAAGTTGCCACCTAAAAATACATCTTCCTATTTAATTTTAAATAGAAGTCACTGACAGGAGGACAGGAGTAATAACAGTTTTTCTGAAGAAAGACTGATTAATCCTGACACATCATCAATTTTCTTTTTCTTTTCACCACTTGGTTCTATGAGTAACTGTTAAAATAGCAAATTTCTGGAACAGAACGGTTTAAAAAGAGTCTTTAAACTGATTTGCTGTGAGACTTTTTAGAAAAATTGCAGGTTTATTAAAAATTCAGTGCTTTAGAGTAAAATACACTAAAGAGAGCTTGGTAATCTAGTATCTGTTAAGAAATAAGCACATAACAAAGTAACACTGCCAGAGAGCATTTACTTAAATATTCATGAATTGGGGTAAAACCTACAGAAAGGTACCCACATTTGAATAAGTGACTTATAACAGTACTTCTGTGTAAACCCAGAGCTTAAAATAGTGTGAAAACTCAAAGACATCTGAATACAAATATTTACCTGTAAAAATATCTGAAGCTTGCAACTGTTTTAAACAGATAAAGTGCTACACAGTGAATGAACATGACAGGTGTGTTAGAAAAAGACTTTGACCCTTATGGGATAAGGGACTGCTTAGAGAATGCGTTAGCGCTTCTGACAGATTCCTTACATCCATATGATAAACAGGCAGAGCGCATGAACCCTAAAGAGTTAGTGGACAATCTGAAGGAGGATGCAAGATGTGTGACCTCTACAGAAATTACAAAGTCAAGTTATGATCAGCTGGCTAAAATTGCAATTTTGCTGAAAGGATCGTTCTATGCAGTTGTTGAGAAAGCTGATAACCTTACACTAAGGTTAGACAGTGAAAAAGTGTTTGCTTAGGAAATTGAAGATCACTACCTTCAATTTAGAAGCGAACACGAGGTCCTCATGACGAAACATTATGAACAGATGTTTCAGTTAGAGCAAAATGCACGTGCAGAAGTTGATTCAATGAACAGCAAAATACAATTACTTGAGGCATCACTATCTGAAGCCAGGGATGCTACAGATGTGCTTAAGAAAGATCTGCACAGACTCGAAGTGCATAAACAGATATTACTGGAAAAAGTTGTGCATTCACGACATGAATGTCGGTCATCGCAGGAACGCCTGAAGGCTTGTGAGGAGGAACTGGCCGCAGCAACAAACAAGATTTCTGACGTGGGGCGAGTTTGTCTGGAACTCAGAGAAGACCGTGGACAGAGTTCAGGTCACCCACAAACACCTCAGAAAGACGTTGTTACACATCCTGCTTTTTATTCACCCCCATCTTGGGCGGTAGGAACAGACCTGAACAGGCCTCCTCCACAAAACATGCAACAGAGTGCATGGCAACTTCCTCTTCCAATGGATGTTCTGCTAAAACTCTCAAAATATGTACAACGCTTTGTACCTGGACCGATGGGCTCATCTGGAACAAAAGCGTACCTCAGAGATCTGGAGTTCAGATTGAGATCTTATCCTAATGCTACGGTAGAGGATAAGATCAGTCTGATACGGCTCACTTCGGACAGAGAGGTGTTCACCTTCATCGAGCGTCTACCAGATGCAACGAGAAGGGATTACAACCTTCTGTGTGAAGCTTTGATCAG